>NC_056593.1:12198284-12254576 GCF_018340385.1 Cyprinus carpio | reverse complement strand
TAACTCATCCGTTTAAATTATATTAAGCCTTAAAGTTCTTGTGACGCATTTGCACTTCAAATGCGCCATCCGGAGTCCCCCATCCCACTTTCCGTCTACACCTTGAGGCATATCGGCCAATCAAGACAATCAAGTAGCGATGTGTAGTAGAATTAGCTGACCAATCACAGCACACCTGCTTTGCAGAGAGAGAGCCCTTTGTTGATAATCGATGCGTTTCACAGAAGGCGGGGCATAGATGAATCTATTAATGTACAGTATGTGGAAAATGATGTTTTTTTTTTTTTTACCTTAAAACTGCATATAAAACAACATTTCATTACACAAAATACGCAAATGTGAATGTTCTTTTTTTAAGCAGCACCCCCCCCCTTTGTAAACTATCCCTTGATGATTTATAATGTCTAATTTATAAACGCATTTTACAACAGCTTGGCTGAGGCCACGATCGGCAATGGGCATTAATATTAGAAATGCTGACTTTCTGTTTAACCAATAAGCGCCAGTAAACATTTACAGAGTTTCAGTGAATTACTTTAAATCATTACACCACACAAAACAGTATTGAAATGATTAAAGTTCATTCTTTCACAATTGCCTCTGATATGTAATTGTCTCACCTTTTTTCCCACCTTATTGAGAGTTCTTATATATATCTATAGTATATATATATCTATATATATATATATATGTGTAGTACATATATATAGATATATATATATATATAAGTTATATGATGCATACATATATATATAATATGTATATATATATATATATATCGATATATATATGTATATATATATATCTATATATATATATATATGTATAATATATATGTATATATGTATTTATATCAATCACTCCAAACTTCTCACAGGACCACTTGGTGGTGCAGAAGTATCTGGTCACAAACAAACAGGCCTGTTCATTTCAACACTATCACCCATTCATGAAACTCATTTTGAACCTACTGAATGGGCCAGAACTCAGCAAACACTATTTGCATACAAAGCACTTGCATGCAAAGTAAAAGAACCTTGTGAATTTTTAACATATTCAGTGTTTATCAAACATCCACAGTGTAAGATCCAGTAAATGACAGTCTAACTTGTAAAAAAAAACAAAGACAGAGAGGAGTCAACTAGGTCATACGGGGATAATATATATATATATATATATATATATATATATATATATATCTATATTATATCTATAAGTATAGAATATAATATATATATATTTTTTTTTTTTTTTTCATTTAAGTATCAAAGTCTTTATCTATTCTTAGCAGTATTGCAATTGCAGTTACAGATATATTTTTGCAATGTGTTATTGCAAGCTTGTATATTCTGAAACTTCTGTCAATATCACTCATTTCTGTAGTGACTTCTTAAGGAACTCAAAAACTAGAGTTTCTATAAAAATCTTTAGCTTCATATTTTTAGTTGTTTTCCATTAGGTTGTCAACAAAGTCAAGGCAATTTATTATTTGTGATGTCATTTTTCTTTTCAATTCTTGATTTTTATTCACTCGAATTTAAATGTTATACATTACTGTAATGCACTTCTTAAAACGTAGAAATATACTCAACTTTGCCATGATACCAAAATACATTGATATAACCTCCTGTGTGTTCAGTTGATCAATGTAAAACGTCAGATAAATCTTTTCTTTTAATCAAAATATCATTGTGCATGTTCATGGAGTGGTCTGATTTAAATGCATCCACCTTTTGACTTTAGTAAATGATTAACTTTTTGATCCCACCATCATACAAACAGAGACCAAAATCAGAAACAAACACAGCATTTGTGAGATGAGCTTGAAAATGAGATTTCTTGTACAAATCATTAGTTTTTCCTGTTTCCTGTTTTCTGTTACCTTTGTGCAAAGTCAAGGTGAGTTTGTTAATTTTATTAAGTAGAATACTATACATATTATATGCACTTCCATACTTTTAAGGGACTTTAAGTAGTTTTAAAAGGTTGAGCAGTACATCATCTTGTATGTGTGTTTGTTTGTTCTTATCTCAGACTGTCTTCGAGAGGACATGTAACAATATGGACAAACAAAACCAGTTGTGGAAACCTTCTGCACGCTGGATGGTGAAACAGTGAGAGTGAAACTGCATGACAGGTTATACTGGCTTGTATAAAATTAAAGTGTGAAAAAAACAAGGGAGAAGGGGAACGCCCATTGCGCCGACCAGTGTGCAAGTAAGAGAATTGTCAACTGTGATGACGAGGATTAATTTTTTCTCATTAACAAATCAGTGTGACCATGTTAAGTTAATTTTGTTTTGATTTCTGCAGATGAGAAATGGTAGTCCTCCAGGCTTAATAATAACCCAATTGTGATTTAAAACTTAAAGAGGGGATATACATAGAGTATGTTTTTGGTTAGTAAACAGTTGCGTATACTTGCCAAGAAAGGGTAAAACATTGCTTATGCTTTTTTATCATATGAAATGTATACTTTCCACTTTGAGTCTGACACTCTTGTACTTCTAAAAAACATTGTGGTTCACAGGCATGAAATGGCAAGCAGAATCAATTGAGCGCTCCTGCAGAGCTCAAGGATGGGACAACGCTTTTGATTTGTCCCCTGTTCGTGAGGGTTTTTTAGGATTTCTCGGCCTCAGTCTTTTTTCTTTCTTTGGTTTTTAATTACTCCTAGTCCATACCATATTTTGGTTACCATACTATAAATTCAACTTTATATAAATAATCACGTCTAATTTGTTTGTTTGTTTGGTATGTTTGTTTGGTTTAATTATACATTCATTTGTTGCCTAGTTGTGAAAATGTCCAGCCATCAGAAACAGATGGGGACGGTGATCAAGTAGGGGGGTAACAAACAGAGGAAGGAGGGACGGTATGGTGATGTTATTCACTTTGAAGTGTGTGTCTTCTGGACAAAATGCTAGACGGACGAAGTAGTGATATTCGCTGTGAAGAGACGGGAAAACTGGAAGTAGTGACGTTGTTTCCAAAGTGCAAAAGGTTCATTTCACACCTCAATGTTTTTTTTTGTTTGTCTGTATATTCCATTCAATGATCACCAACTCCTGTCTTTTAATCAAAGGCACCCCATTTATTTATTTCTTGTTGCTCTAACTTTTCATACAGATATAACGTGCATAGCACCTGTCATTACCAAATTGTTACTGTAAGGGTGTTGAGCCACGGTCAGTAATACCAGAAGATGCCACATTAAAATCAACAATGCATAAAACGTTCAAGGCAAATCCACCACGTACATAAACAATTCATATGGGAAATTATAAAATTCTGACGGCCTTAGGCAATAATAATGCCAAAATGTCAGTGGTTTACACAAATGAACTGAAACATTCTAAATACACATAGATGCTAAAACCTTAAACTTAACAAGTAAAAAATTCAAACAAAACATTAAGATATTGCTAGTGGTAATCTTGGCTAATTGTAACTAAATTTAATTTGTTAGGTATTGAAAACGGAATATTTCCTGTATATTATATCTGGGCCTCTTTGTTTAGGCGGTCACACGTGGGCTCTTTTGGCGGTCAAAAAGTTATGAAGCATTGAATGTAACGTTTTTTTTTTTTCAGGAAAATCAGTGGTAATACATTTTGTTTAACAATATAATTTTTGATTGCATCATATAGAATTTTGAAGGGTTTTTATGATACTATTGACAATATTTGGTATACAATTTTACATGAGCTATTATTTTTTCCATTAAAATTCATATATTTTTATTTATTTATTTATTTATTTATTATTCTTCAATAAATGCAATATTTCATGTTAAAACAGAGTGAAACATTTAAAATCCCTTTTTTTAAGTGATTTAAAAAAAAAAAACCACTGTGTAATGTCATGTAAAAACTACTGTATATTTCCCTATATACATATATATATATAGAGGCCTTTGGATTCCCATTGTTTTTTAGGACATAATTTCTCATTTTAAATTAGGTGTTATATATGTAGACATTCTAAAAGACTACTTTTTGTCAAGGTTTTGATATTTTTGGTTAGATAAATTACAGGTTTTGCATTATGATTTCAATCAATCATTGAATATTCTCAAAATTTGCTCTGTTGCAGTCTTACCAGTTAATTTCTCTCTGTGTGTGTGTGTGTGTGTGTGTGAGAGAGAGAGAGAGAGAGAGAGAGAGAGAGACGTTTGAGGGACTATTTTTTTTTTTTTTCATCTATTTGATTTCTATATCACATTCTTCTGTTACATTTCAGTGCCATTAATGTATACAAAATCCAAATCCATCTTCCAAACACGGGGCCACCACCCAAAAACAAAGAATTTAAAATGAGTACAAAGACTGTAAATGCATATAGATGCGCTTAACGCAGGGTCCAAAAGCAGGGCCCTCTGCTCTCCATGGTGTCACTGTCCAACATCTATTTTTTCTTTCAGTTTTGCTTTCAAAGATTTAATATCGTGTCTGGGACAGATGCATTTTAAGCTTAATTTTACTATATGTATCATAAAACCAAACATTATGGTATTCTTTGAAAAATATTAGAATCTAAGCTTTCAAATTGTACCATATGTGGGCTGATAGCATACAAGGAAGCCTTTAAAATGGAAGTGAAAACATTATAACATAGATTTTAACAATTTTGGACCCGTATCCGTGTCCGGAGATAATCATTAAAATCAATAACTCTAAATTAGTTCACCTCATTAACTTCTATGATATATATAAATTTTATATTAAATTAGCATAAAAGTAATCCAGTAATATAATCCAAGATTTCTAAAATTATGTGACCACTTTGTATGATAAAAAGAGTGAAATCCAAATGTTTAAATTTACTCTCAAATCAAATCATCGATCACCTTATGTATGCAGGGCACAAATGTAACGTCAATAACATTAAAACTTAATACAAGCACCAGTGACATTTAATGTTATCCGGTTTGATGTTACTGTTTATTATTATTATTATTATTTCCTCCTGCAAGACACTCTATAAATTACTGTTAATACATTTTGGGTGTTATTAAATGTTTAACTTCCTTCCTTCCTTCCGTCCTTCCTTCCTTCCTTCCTTTCTTTCTTTCTTTTTATTCCCTCGCAGATGGTATCTGCCAGGAGCAAGAACTCAAAAATATAGAAATTTTATTTGGATATCCAAAGTTCACTTCACCTTATAAACCAGGACAAATCTTAGTTTTTCGATGCACTGATGACAACATGAGGTTTTACGGCCAACATTCAATCAAATGCCTGCCAGATGGGAGGTGGAATTACCCATATCCACAATGTGGAGGTACAGTCATATTCTACCAACTACAGACGTTATGGAATTATATATATAAAATTTTACCTTCCAGCCCAGCCTCACAAAATTCTTATGGTGACATTTTCCTTACACTAAATTAAAGTAAATGAAGCAACTATTTCAACTTGCTTCTTTGACATTTATGCTCATTGTGCATCTTTCAATATTTTGCCCTGCAATCAAAATTTCTGTGAAAAAGAATTTAAAAAGTTGTTGGGAGTGTTTATTTCAGCTGAAACTGCAGAGAATTGCATACATACATACATATATATATATATATATATATATACACATGAAAGCACCCCATATTGACAGAAACGCACGGTTCTACACCTTCATTTGAGTCCAGCTCTGTTTGATTATACTGATTGGACTTGATTAGGAAAGCCACACACCTGTCTATATAAGACCTTACAGCTCACAGTGCATGTCAGAGCAAATGAGAATCATGAGGTCAAAGGAACTGCCTGAAGAGCTCAGAGACAGAATTGTCACAAGGCACAGATCTGGCCAAGGTTACAAAAAAAATTCTGCTGCACTTAAGATTCCTAAGAGCACAGTGGCCTCCATAATCCTTAAATGGAAGATGTTTGGGACGACCAGAACCCTTCCTAGAGCTGGCCGTCCGGCCAAACTGAGCTATCAGGGGAGAAGAGCCTTGGTGAGAGAGGTAAAGAAGAACCTAAAAATCACTGTGGCTGAGCTCCAGAGATGCAGTCGGGAGATGGGAGAAAGTTGTAGAAAGTCAACCATCACTGCATCCCTCCATCAGTCGGGGCTTTATGGCAGAGTGGCTGGACGGAAGCCTCTCCTCAGTGCAAGACACATGAAAGCCCGCATGGAGTTTGCTAAGAAACAGAGAAATAAGATTCTCTGGTCTGATGAGACCAAGATAGAAATTTTTGGCCTTAATTCTAAGCGGTATGTTTGGAGAAAACCAGGCACTGCTCATCACCTGTCCAATACAGTCCCAACAGTGAAGCATGGTGGTGGCAGCATCATGCTGTTGGGGTTGTTTCTCACTTGCAGGGACAGGACGACTGGTTGCAATCGAGGGAAAGATGAATGCGGCCAAGTACAGGGATATCCTGGACGAAAACCTTCTCCAGAGTGCTCAGGACCTCAGACTGGGCCGAAGGTTCACCTTCCAACAAGACAATGACCCGAAGCACACAGCTAAAATAATGAAGGAGTGGCTTCACAACAACTCCGTGACTGTTCTTGAATGGCCCAGCCAGAGCCCTGACTTAAACCCAATTGAGCATCTCTGGAGAGACCTGAAAATAGCTGTCCACCAACGTTTACCATCCAACCTGACAGAACTGGAGAGGATCTGCAAGGAGGAATGGCAGAGGATCCCCAAATCCAGGTGTGAAAAACATGTTGCATCTTTCCCAAAAAGACTCATGGCTGTATTAGATCAAAAGGGTGTTTCTACTAAATACTGAGCAAAGGGTCTGAATACTTAGGACCATGTGATATTTCAGTTTTTGTTTTTTAATAAATCTGCAAAAATGTCAACAATTCTGTGTTTTTCTGTCAATGTGGGGGGTGCTGTGTGTACATTAATGAGGAAAAAATGAACTTAAATGATTTTAGGGCTGCAATATAACAAAGAGTGAAAAATTTAAGGGGCTCTGAATACTTTCCGTACCCACAGTATGTATGTGTATGTTTCTGCATTTTCACAAGAATGTAAGTACAGTAGAGTCACATTTTTCCAGGGAGAAATGTTTCTATGAATCAAAATCACATAATGAGTCAGCACATATTAATTTACTACCATCTTAACAACTGAACAAATTTAATATTTAATAAATTCTGCATTGAATTGTTCATCTAGGAAAGGTTCAGTGCTCCCAACCAACAAAGAACTTGCAGTTTGTGACACTGTCAGATGACAAAACTGAATACAGCAACTTTGAGATACTGACATACACATGCAATAAACCGTACAATGAAATTCCAAGAGGAGTTTTGATGTGTCAAAATGGAAACTGGAACGGAACGTTTGACTGCAAAAGTGAGTCGCCACAAAATCTTATTTAATTATCCAGCAGCAAATCTGAGTAGATCTATGATGATTCAATCACAAATGTGGATTGTTGGTGTAGACTGTATTATAAAATATTTTGCAAATAAGTGCACATGATGGAGTGTACAAGATTGTCTGTGGACACTACAAAATTCTGCTCAAAATAAAGAAAAATTTGTCTGATACTAATATTTGTTTAGGTAAGATCTGTCCACCTCCTCCATATCTTCAACATGGAGACTACAGCATCAGCAGTACAAAAGATGAAGTGATCACAGCAGTATCTTACACTTGCCAGTCTTACTATGTGCTTACCAAGCAACAGGACGTTTATAAGTGTGTGGATGGGAAATGGGAGACTCCTCCGAAATGCCTGAGTGAGTCATTTTTGTCATTTTAATTTGTAATAGTTTTGTACTGTTTTTTAATGTTATGTTTATGTTTGTCTGTGTCGTAGGACCTTGTGAAATTGATGACATTGTCGAGAAGTACAATCTACAGCTTCCTAAAGAAAAGGTCTACATAAGGCATGCAGAAAAGTATAGACTGAACTGTAGAGATGGGTGGATTACTAGAAGTGGGATGAAAACATATGTGGACGTGTCATGCTCCAATGGAAATCTACAGATTGACAAAAGCTGTGAGTACAATTGTTTTTCTCTTTTTCAGATTTTTTCAGTGTATATAGATATTTATGTTTGTTTGTTTTTTTGTCAGGTGATATACACAATAACTGAAAATAACCTGGATTTGTAACTGAGGTATGTCACTGAATTAATTGTAAGAATAATTGTTGAGAATGTTCAACTTTGAAATGTGTGTTTATTTTTAGTGCTTTAATAATGTCACATTCCCTAAACATTTTTAATGTGTAATTGTCAAATTTTCATATATTAATATATTAACAACCAAACAACCAACTAATAAAATGAAGAAAAACAAAAACAAAAAAAAAAAACACACACACACAACCATGTACATACTGTATATGCTTGTGAGAATATCCTTCAGTTACATACTCGTGTTAGTTATGTAATTGTTACTTTTATTTCTTTTGTCAACATATTTCTTCAACACTTATGAATAAAACATATTAATGACTAACTTTGGTGTTCTTTACTTCAACATGTTCCTTGCATTGTATTTATGCATTGTATTTCTATGAAACATTGCTGCAGAGCAATCTTTCACTCACATCTAAATGAACCCATATGTAAATGAAGTGACACAAACTATTAAAACTGCCATATTACTAGCAAGAGAGTTACTCTATCTACAGGTTTCTACAAGCAGCGTCATAATAACTCCATACTTCTGTTTCTATAATATGGATAATAGACATTTCACATGAAAAATTAACTGATTAAACTGAATTGAATCTCGATTACAAATACTTGATGCATGTGACAGTGTGGAAAATCTTAGCATATAGAGAACTCATGACTAATGCTGACTTTTATTCCTTTCACATATTAACCAAGGGTTCAGGGTTTGGCTTGTTAATAGCAATTTTATTTTTGTCTGTAGAAGCCAATACACCAGAAAGGCTCTGTGTATATTTTCTTTTTCTTTGTTGAGATAAAACTTTGTCTCAATACTCATGAAACACTTAGTGACAGCAGTTTACATTATGTGTTAATCGTTTAATCTACTGTTTAACACAAGTCTGCTATACATACTGTACATATACATACGTCTACTATATACAGTACTGTGCACTTGAAGAAACCTTCCTTAGGTCATCTAGGACACAACAACAATTTAAGCAGTATCAAACACTTCTTCTGCCTCTATTTTTTTATCAGTTAAACAGATTGCTAAATTCTAATGGAAACTTTTTGCAATGGCAGTTACAGACATCTTTTGCAATGACTGTACTATTGCAACGTTTGAAGGCTTGAAAGTGTTGTGGATCTTTTTACTTTTCACTCATTCTAATGGGACAGATTCATATATCACACGTTCAGCTTGAATCAGTCATAATGTACATGAACCAGTTGAAAACATCTAACAGGATTAAGCAGTAAATATGGCAGTTATTATTTTGGAATCTGCCCTTTGCTTCCTGTTCATACGTTACCTAGACATTTGATGCAAGAAGTTTGACCTCTCTAAGGTAACTTTTTTGGTGTGTCCAAATAACAAAGATGAGTTGCTGCATCAGATAAGGTTTTTTGTTTTCTCACTTACAGGAAATATTGCTTGTGCACAGAGAGGTCTGGTGTAAGAAAGACGTCTTTTTAACAAGCGAGCAAGAGTTTCAGAGACAGACCAAAAAAGGTAGCCTACTTGTGAACTGAGCTCAAAATGAGAGTTCCTGTAAAACTCCTCGGCTTCGGATTTTGGTTGTTTTCCTTTAATTTTGCTCAATGTCAAGGCAAGTGATTAATTATTATTATTATTGTTGTTGTCTGTTTATTTGAATGTCTTGTTCATTTACAGTAGATGTTACCAACTTAAATATAAATGTTATATTACATGCAGTTCCCAAAACATTTAACTGTACATTTATGTAGCTTTAGAGAGTGTTGACTAGTTGTGCTTGTACTTCAGCATTTAATATACATAAAACGTCTTTGTGTAACATTTGTTTGTGCTTCTCAGAATGTCTTCGAGAAAACATTAAATATGCAGACATAGTACCAGTTGAGAAAGCTTCGTACGCTGATGGTGAAACAGTGAAAGTGAACTGCGTGGCTGGATATACTGGCTTGTATAAATTAAAGTGTGAAAAAGGAGAATGGAAAAAATCCATTGAGCGACCATGTGCAAGTAAGAGAATTGTCAATATACGATGGCACCATTTTTTTTTTTTTTTTTTTGTTATTAAATCAATGTTACCATGTAAAGCAAAACTTGTTTGATTTCTGCAGAGAAAAAATGTGGTCATCCAGGTGACACACAAAATGGTGATTTTAAACTTACAGAGGGAACAGAGTTTGTTTTTGGAGCAACAGTGGTGTATACTTGCAAGAAAGGGTAAATATGCTTATGCTTTTTTATCATATGAAATGTATACTTTCCTCTTTGAGTTTGACACTCTTGTACTTGTAAAAACATTGTGTTCACAGGTATGAAATGGCAAGCAGAATCAATCAGCGTACCTGCAGAACTCAAGGATGGGACAACGCTGTCCCTCTCTGTGAGGGTACGATTTCTTGAAAGTCACTGTTTTTCCTTTTTTTTTTTTTTTTTTTTTTTATCTCAGTCATATGCCTCTGAACCAATTACTCATAAGCTACATTTATAAGTTACATTTATTTAGAATCATAACTAAAATGATTTATTTATTATTTAGTAATTGTTTTGTTGGTTTCTTTATTTTTATTTATTTTCATATTCAGTGGTGAAATGTCCAGCCATCAGCACAGATGGGGAGGTGACTGTGTCGGGTAACACAGAGGAGGGACGTTATGGTGATGTTATTCACTTTGAGTGTGTATCTCCTAAAAAAATGATAGACTGAAATAGTGACATTCACTGCAAAAAGACGGGAAAATGGAGTGACGTTGTTCCAAAGTGCAAAGGTTAATTTCCATTGATTTTTTTTTTTTTTGTCTGTATCTTCATTCAATGATCACAAATTCCTGTCTTTTAATCAAAGCACCACTTTATTTATTCTTGTTTCTCTAACTTTTCATACAGAGATAACGTGCACAGCACCTGTCATACCAAATGGATATGTTGTTGAGCCACGGCCAAAATACCCGAAAGATGCCACATTAAAATACAAATGCAATAAAAGGTTCAAGCCCAAAGAGGGAATCCCCAAATGTGCTAAATTTGGCTGGACTCTGAAACCAGAATGTGATGGTACTACAATACTTCCAACCATATATTTTTCATAATGAAAAAGACCTGTTTTTTCATTCTTAAAAAAAAATAAAAATCTGAAGTAGAAAGACTGAAATAGTATTTTCTTAAAATAAAAGAATTTTCATAAAATACAATGCAATAATATGTAACTACGAAAAATAATTTTGCAGGGTAGTTCAACAAATACTGCACTGTAGAAAATGTGCCTCTAATACAGAATATATGGACAACAAAATGTAGTCAGATTTATTTATTTATTTATTTTTTTATGTCAGAATTATTTGCTTCCTGCAAAATACAAATTGGATCCAGTTTCACAGATATTTGATGCTTCATGTCTTCTTACTATTAGTTCTACCGTATATAATTATGTCTTGTACAGAAGTAACCTGTGAGCTGAAGTCAACCACATTTGGAGTGAAAAAGATCAATCCAGTGGGAAAAACTATTTTCAGAGCTGGAGAAGGTGTAGAGATCACCTGCTCTGAAAAATACTGGTTCTTATTTACAAAAGAAACAAGCAATTCTTTTACATGCCAAGATAATGGGCAGTGGGACTATGAGCCTGTTTGTGCAGGTAAGAGTTACGTAGAATCATTTCTGGATTTGGAGATGAATTCATTGCATGTTATTAAAAGCATGTAAATCTTGTTTCAGAGATTACATGTGAATATCCACGTGACCAGCATGTGTCTAGACCATACTACTGGGGAACAATGAAATTACGAGAAAAACAATCTTACAGTTGTGCGTCTGGATATCGTAAAACAGCAGCAGAGGCCACATGTACACAAGACGGATGGACACCAAAACCACTCTGTGCTGGTGTGTTCTGCTGTAGTGTATTACAATCTTTGTTTTTCACATAATATCAATTATATGCTTATGCTGATGTTTGTTTGTTTGTTTGTTTTAGAAATTATGTGTGACCTACCAAAAATCCCAAATGCAGAGATTTTGGGAAGTCAAAATTCAAATTACAAAATCTATTCAAGAATACAATATAAATGTCGCTCTGGATTTGAACCAAAGCAGCCTGTACAAATCACCTGTAATCCCCAGGGCCAGTGGACAGGCATACAACAATGCACTGGTATGTTACAGTTTATTGACATGTTGCCTCTAATTCCATTAAATGTTGTGAAACAAAAAAAAAAAAAAATTGCAGTATCCAATCAAATTATTATTTATCTGTGCATTGATGAATTGTAATTAGAATGATGCATGTTTTACAGCAATGTGTGCAGCACCCAAAATCAAAAATGCAGAGATTGTGGGAAATCAGAGTCTAAACTATAGAATCAATTCAAAAGTAGAATATAAATGTCGTCCTGGATTTGAACCAGAGGAGCCTGTACAAATCACCTGTGATTCCCAGGCTCAATGGACAGGCATTCAGCAATGCACTGGTATGTTACAGCTTATTGACATTTTGCTCTAATTTCATTAAATGTTGTATATATATATATATATTTTTTTAATTCAGTCAAATTATCATATACATTTGTTGTCAAAAGTCTGCATACACCTTGCAGAATTTGCAAATTGTTAAAGGTGTCTTATTATGTTTTTTTTTTTACTTTTTGAGCGAAATTTTTTTTAAGTCAGTGTCTAGTGTAAATGTTTGGGCATAAAAAAAGATCTACAAAGTTGCAAATCTCAAAGTCCACTCCAAAGGGAGATATTTCATCTTTAAAAAATCCCTTCTCAAGAACTACAACAAACGGCTCGTTTGAATTACAGCGTTGTTTTCCGAGGTTTTGAGATGTCACAAAGCGGCCCATTAGAATATCATTAAAATAATTCCCGCCTACAGAAATTCGAATGGGTGGGGAGGGGCGAGGTTTATGGGGTTATTTCTCTGCCACAATTCTGAGCATGAAAGATTATATTTTGAGCACGTGCAAACTGAGTTTTGTGGGGAAAATGTTTGTCTCGCAGAGAAGAAAGTACTTTGAGTGCACGAAAATCAATTTTGCATTTAAAATGCGTTTTTAAATGTGTGCTGACCTTCTCTTTAGTGCTTGCAATGTTTCACTAGCTTGCCCTCCCGATGCCTGCCCTCTGTGCTCTACATGCAGAAGGCTCGCTTGCTCAACACAACCCAGCGTTACAATCTGCCATAATTCCAGCCAATCAGAGACAAGGCTGCTAAATTCTGATTGGCTACTTTGACAACCAATCACAACATTCCCTGCACTACCGACAACAGCGGAAGAGGAAAAAACAGTGCTTGCATAATTATTATGCAAGCTGATATTCTGATCATCCTTTTTCCAAGCACAATTTACCAATTGTCTTAAAAACTACTATTCATTTTCTATTTAATCATTATTAACTGAAATATAATTGTTCATGAAGGCTGGAAGTGAAAAATGTCTTATATTCAGGTGTACATAATTAAGCAGATTTTCTTTTACAGATAAAATGAGCCAAAAAAGAGGTTTAACTCAGACTGAATGTCAAAAATTATTAAATGCCCATGAGAAATATTCAAAACTAATGCAATATTAGAAATTGCAAAGTTAAGACATTACCATTGAACAGCAAAATGCTTAGTGGGTCAGCAGGGTCAGACAGAAACATGTGAGAAGAAAAGATGCATGTTAACTGCAAAAGCATTAGGAATTAAGGTGAAGAATTAGGTGTGAAATCATATATATATGCTTAAAGACAAAAGTTGAGAGTTGCTTTTGAAGGACCAGCACCACATCCTCTTATAACAATCAATATATATATGCTTAAAGACAAAAGTTGAGAGTTGCTTTTGAAGGACCAGCACCACATCCTCTTTTACCACTGTTTGAATAATTTATCTTCCAGAATCTGACAGTAAGTTTTGGGCTTTCATGTTAAGTCCATCTCAAGCTTTTATCTGTAAAAGAAACCCTGCTTAATTATTATGCACACCTGATAAGGCATTTTTCACTTCCAGCCTTCATGAATAATTATGTATCACTTATAAGTGATTAAATACAAGATTAATAGTAGTTATTAAGATAATTGGTAAATTGTGCTTGGAAAAAGAATGATCAGAATATCAGTTTGCCAAATAATGCAAGCACTGTTTTTTCCTCTTCCCCTGTTGTCGGTAATGCAGGGAATGTTGTGCACTTATCTGTACATAGAAAATGCACTTATTTTTAAGCAGTTGTTGACATCCTATCTAAAATATGATTTAGTCAAAAAACAAAAAAAAACAAAAAAAAAAACAACAACAACAACAAAAAAGTTACCACTCTAATATGTCTTGCAATATCCGTGATGAATTTATTGCATGTTATTAAAAGCATGTAAATCTTGTTTCAGAGATTACATGTGAATATCCACGTGACCAGCATGTGTCTAGATCATACTACTGGAGAACAATGAAAATTAGGAGAAAAACAATCTTATAGTTGTGAGTCTGGATATCGTGGAACAGCAGCAGAGGCCACGTGTACACGAGACGGATGGACACCAAAACCACTCTGTGCTGGTGTGTTCTGCTGTAGTGTATTACAATCTTTGTTTTTCACATAATATCACTTATATGCTTATGCGGTCCGTGTATCTTTTGGTCATGATTTTTTGTTTAATTTTGTAAGTAGAAAAATGAAAAACAGCTCCTTTTTCGTTTTTTAATTTTTTGAAAAAAAAACGAAAAACAAGAATTCGGCTTAATTTTTAGTTTTTCGTTCAGGGTTAGAAAAATGAAAAAACAGCTTGAATATTCGATTTCTACACTTGGGCAAAAAACTCCCCTTTCATTGGTCAGACAAAAAATAAAAGATCAAAACCATGTGTCATCAGTCCTTCTGTTCCGCGCGGCAGAATAATGCTTTGACTTGGGTATATTCAGAGCTGGGTCTAGATTACTTACAAATTGTAATTGAAATATGCTGTATAGAAAGGAACATTTAAAAAAAAAAAGCCATAAACGATGGTTTATATGTGTGACCTAATGTCCAAAAACCCAAAAAACTTTCTGAGTGTTATATAAGCGGTAGAGTATTTTAGAAAGGAACATTTACAAAAAAAAAAGAGGAATTAGAGAGAATCAATAAACGATGACATTTATTTCTATGTGTGCAAATATGTCTATAAAAAAAAGTCTGTAGTCTTATTTGTAGATTTAGTTGACACTTGTGCACTCGCACACAGGATGTCACACAAGATCATAAATCAATTAATGCCATTTGGTTTGTTTTGGTCTCACCAAACCTTACCCCTTCAGAACGTTTGGAATATAGCATACGCCACGAGATGGCATTCATTTTATGACAATTTGCATCTTAAAGAATGAAAAAGTGAAAGTCACCGTTCTCTGCCATTAAATGGTTAAGTGCGAGAGCAGGACATTTTTGTGTGTGTGTTTCGGAAAAAAGAAGGTAGACCTAATAAGCCTTTAGAACAACATCTGACTAGTTACCCTAGTTAAATAAAACAGAAAAACGTGACTATGTCAAGCACAGTGAAGTGCACAGGAAAATATGCAGCATTAAACAGTTTATTTAATTAATATTGAGAATTAGTTGATGTTCACCTGGATTTGTTCCTTGTTCTGAAATAATTTAATAAGTTGTAATTTATAGTCATATGGTAAAATGCATATTTTTATTTGTGTACATTCAAAATGACTACAAAACGTCCCCGTTTGAAAAATAAAAGAAAAAACAGAATGCACAGCTTTAGCGCAAAAAATGAACAAAATACACAGCTAGTAGGCTGCTTGATGCGCCTATTTTTAAAGTCTACATTAAGGTTATTTGACGTTAAATGCATTATTTAAGGATTTTAGAAAATCACAGAGATATCATGATACAAAGTCACTTTACAGTTTGGAAAATATGGTAGGCTATGAAATCCCCCCCAGCAGCAGCAGAGGATAGTATTCAGCCGCGAGGATGCACTAGAACTGTTGACAGTGGTTGATCTTTTTTTTTTTCTTATTCGACCATCAGCAGCCGTTTAATTCCCACCCACGTGTAAAATCGAATATTCAAGCTGTTTTTTTATTCATTTTTCTACCCCTGAAAGAAAAACTACAATAAGCCGAATTCCTTGTTTTTGGTTTTTTTGCAAAAAAATTAAAAACGAAAAGGAGCCGTTTTTGTTTTTTGTTTTTTTTTAGAAATTATGTGTGACCTACCAAAAATCCCAAATGCAGAGGTTGTGGGAATTTTTTGTTTTTTTTTAGAAATTATGTGTGACCTACCAAAAATCCCAAATGCAGAGGTTGTGGGAAGTCAAAAATTCAAATTACAAAATCAAAGGAAAACAAGTATATGATTGTTTTTTTGTTTTTTTTGTAAATTATGTCCAAAAAATCCCAAATGCAGAGGTTGTGGGAACCAGAGGAAAACTACAAAATCAATAATAATACATCTGTCAGATTTGAACAGAGGAGCCTGTCCAAATCACCTGTGATTCCCAGCCAGTGGAGAGCAAGCAATGCACTGGTATGTTACAGCTTATTATGTCAAATTATTATGTATCTGTGCATTGATGAATTGTAATTAGAATGATGCATGTTTTACAGCAATGTGTGCAGCACCAAAAATCAAAAATGCAGAGATTGTGATTATTATCAAAAAACTGCAGAGATTGTGGGAAATCAGAGTCAAATAGAACGCAATTCAAAAGTAGAATATAAATGTCATCCTTTCGAACCAGAGTGAAAGCCTGTACAAATCACCTGTGAGGCTTGGACAGGCATACAGCAATGCATTATGTTACAGCTATTGACTGTTGCCAGTTCTAATTCCAGAATTTTTAAACATTCAGATTTTTTTATATTTTTTCGTTTTCAAAAATATGATGTGTGACCTACCAAAAAATTCCAAATTTTTTGGTTGTTTAGAATCATGAGTGAAAATTAAATTATGTGTGCCTACAAAAATCAATTCAGAGATTGTGGGAATTCAAAATTCAATATTACAAAATCAATTCAAGTCAATATAAATGTCGCTGGGATTTGAACCAGAGGAGCCTGTACAAATCATCTGTGATTCCCAATGGACAGCCAGTCAGCAATGCACTAGAGGCATTCAGCAATGCACTGGCCTAATTCCAGAATTTTATTCAGTCAGATTATTATATACATTTGTGGTCAAAAGTTTTTATATTTTTCGTTTTTCAGTTATATGATTATGCTTCTCTTTTTTTTTTTTTTTTAAGAAATTATGTGTGACCTACCAAAAAATCCCAAATGAGAGATTGTGGGAATTCAGAATGATTGACAAACCACACTTCAATAATACAATATGAATGTCAGTCTGGATTTGAACCAGAGGAGCCTGTCCAAATCACCTGTGATTCCCAGGGCCAGTGGAGAGGCATTCAGCAATGCACTGGTATGTTACAGTTTATTGACATGGTGCTCTAATTTCATTAATTATTATGTCAAATTATTATGTATCTGTGCACTGATGAATTGTAATTAGAATATGCATGTTTTACAGCAATGTCAGCCCAAAAATCAAAAAATGCAGAGATTGAACCAGAGTCTAAACTATAGAAGCAATTCAAAAGTACAATATCAATGTCATCCTGATTTGAACACAGGAAGCCGGTACCAACAGCTTTGATTCCCAGGCTCAATGGACAGGCATACAGCAATGCACTAGTATGTTACAGCTTATTGACATGTTGCCTCTAATTCCAGAATTTTCTAAATTCATTCAGATTATTATAAACATTTGTGGTCAAAAGTTTTTATATTTTTCGTTTTTCAATTATATGATTATGCTTCTCTTTTTTTTTTTTTTAGAAATTATGTGTGACCTACCAAAAAAGGTTGTGGGAAATAAGAGTGAAAACTAAAAATTCAAATTACAAAATCAATTCAAGAATACAATATAAATGTCGCTCTGGATTTGAACCAGAGGAGCCTGTACAAATCATCTGTGATTCCCAGGGCAAGTGGAGAGGCATACAACAATGCACTGGTATTTTACAGTTTATTGATATTTTGCTCTAATTTCATTAAATGTTGTAAAACCAGAAGGATTTTTTTTTTTTTTTACTTCAGTCATATTATTATATATGTTTGTGGTCAAAATTTTGTATACACTTTGCAGAATTTGCAAATTGTTAATAATTTTAACACATAAAAAAGATGATGTTTACAGATGTTTACAAACAGTGTTCAAGATAAATTTAAAGTTGAATTTAAAAAAAAGTAAGCCCCTTCAAATGATTACATATCCTTGATTCTTAATACTGTGGGTTTTTACCCGGATGATCCATGACTTTTTTTAAGTTTTGTGATGGTTGTTCACAAGTCCTTTGTTTGTCTTGAGAATTTAAACTTCCAGCTGTTCTACAGGAAAATCCTCCAGGTCCTACACATTCTTTGGTTTTCCAGCATCTTCCGCATATTTAAACCCTTTCCAGCAATGACTGTATGATTTTAAGATCCATCTTTTCACAATGAGGACAATTGAGGGATTCATACACAACTATTACAAAAGATTCAATCATTCACTGATGCTCAAGAAGAAAACACAATGCTTTAAGAGCTGGGGAGTATAAATCTTAAAATGGATCTTAAAATCATACAGACCACAGAGGGTAAATTATCATTTAACATGGCAAAAAGAGAACTATTGTTCATGTTAAAGTAAATGCTAAACTTTGGTACGCAACATTGACATGCAAGTCTCTCTTAACTTGGGCCAACAAGCAATCACTCAGAACAACATAGCAACAGTATAGGTACACCCTGGCACTGTGGCAGTGAGTCTGCATAGATAAACACAACTTAAATTTTCTTCAGAAAGTCTAATTTAGATCTATATTATATTATATTATATTATATTATATTATTATATTATTATATTATATTATATTATATTATATTATATTATATTTAGAAATATCCCATATTTCCCAACCCAGATTTCTTTTTCTTAAACATTTTATTAAAATTATTGTTTTAATAAAATTTCATTAAAATGTCATTAATAATATGTTCTATGGTTTAGGACTATTAAGACGACGTCTGGCTAATAATGAGATTTATCAATGCGACATTTCTTGGTGATGACAGTCTAAAAATAAAATAATAATAATAAATAAATAAATAAAATAAAATTAATAATTAATAATAACAACCACAATAATAATGAAAAATCTTTGCTTTCCCCTCAGAGAAATGCGGACCACCACCAAACATCAGCAATGCAGATACAAAAGAAATGACAAAAAAGCAATACAATATGGAGGAGAGAGTTGAATACAGCTGCTTTGATAAATACATACTGGATCTGCGTCCCCCCTTCTCCAGTTACTTGACCTGTGTAAAAGGCGAATGGAAAGGGAAAATTTATTGTTTAAGTAAGTTTGCACACTACACTCCATATACATCAAAGAGGCTTTTCTAACTGTATTTTTATTTGTAAAGTTGATGTAATCTTGTAGTTTACGTTGTACATTGTGATGATGAATCAGTAAATATATTTTAACACTGACAGTGACATATTGTGTTTATTTCAGAGCCCTGTATAGTGACAGTGGAGGAAATGGATAAAAGAGGTTTAATGTTGTGGTTGAAGTCAAATGAAAAGATAATCTCACCACAAAATGAGGGCATCGAATTTGCATGTCAGAGCGGCAAAAAATTTAAAGCCCAAAACCTCCCACAACCAACATGTAATGATGGAGTGATGAATTTGCCTGAGTGTGAGGAATAACACATTGATGAAGCATCAGTTGTACTACTAAGCAAAAACAAATGGAGCAGATCAAAAAAAAACACCCCAACCCAATTCATCTTCCCTGTATTTCATTCAACTAAAAAAAAAAAAACAAAAAAAAAAAAAAAATGCTAAAAGCAACATGAACCCATTTAATGCCAGCTAAGTAAGCATTTGTATTACATTTACAGTTATTCTTTTGGCAGAACTTTTATCCAAGGCGACTTACAGTTGAGAAATAAAAAAGTTATTTATCATAAGCTGGCAATAAACACGAAAAGTGGCTGCTATTCAAGGTTTCAATCATCGTTCAAAATAGTAAAAGCTAGGACGAGGAGGGATAAAGATTAATAAGACAACAGAAAATGTGAAGTCTGAGATTTTCTTGTTTCAGTTAAATGCTCATAGAAGAGATGAGTTGTACGTTCTATTAGGAAGGGCCTGGTCTTTCTAATGTTGTAGTGCAAACCTGCATGATTGTGTTGTTTTAGCAATATAATCTTTAAATGTCAACTGATCATCAAGGGTCACTCCAAGATTCCTGGCTGAACATGATGGTATTATTGTTGATGAGCCCAGTTGGATGGTAAACTGCTGCTGTACTGATGGGGTGGCTGGGAAGATGAGAAGCTCAGTCTTTGTGATGTTCTTTCATCCATGCTGAGATGTCCTTCAGGCAGTCAGAGATCCGAGCAGGTACCGTTGGATCATCCGGTTGAAATGAGAGGTAGAGCTGCATGTCATCAGCACAGCAATGGTAAGAAAAAACATGTGCCTGAATGATGGGTCCCAGTGAGGTAGTGTATATAGAGAAGAGGAAGGGCCCAAGAACTGATCCCTGAGGAACCCCAGTGACCAGCTGATGTGATTCTGGTTGATGTGTATTATAATGAGTACAATGAAAAACTTTTAACAATTATGAGGGATTTTTATTTATTTATTTATTTTCATTTAATTAAATGATGCTCTGGGTTTCCTGCTGATTACAAATGTGACCACTAACATGTTTATTTATATGTATTATGATCATTATTTACATGAGACAGAATATATTAATAATGGACCTTTAATATTTATATGCATCTAACTGTACTGACATGTTTTTTTGTGAATATTGTATGGACATTTGACACAGTCGTCATCTTTTAGAAGAATTGGAATTCCAGCCATGCCATGTAAAATGTTCACATGAGAAAAAAAAAAAAAAAAAAAAAATCATCTACATTTTTAGAGTTGTCATATCAATGTACAATACATCTAATGTTAGTGCACAACTAATGTTAGTGCACAAACTTTGGATTCAAACTAAATATTCCAAGTAAGAAAAGTTTATTTGAAACATGAAATATTTAAATTACAGACACAAAAACATAATCACTAACAAAAACAAATCATCAGTATATATATATATATGTATATGATAGATGGCAAATTGTACGTGCGGGCACAGCTACATCATCAGTAATCAAAACCAATACTGGAGCACTGTGAGGGTGTGTGCTAAGCCCATTTCTTTACACCCTTTATACCAATGATTGCATTAGTCCATCACCCACAATAATATTTCTCAAATACTCAGATGACACTGCCATCCTCGCTCTGCTTACAGACAACAACCCTTACTACAACACCACAGCACACATTACTCAGTGGTGTAAGGGTAATTATCTCCATCTTAATGTCACCAAAACAAAAGAATTAATAACTGGTACTCCCTCACCTCAGAATTCTACTCATCAACAATCAAGAAGTAGAAATAGTCAATAACTTTAAATACCTTGGGGTAACATTGGACAATCAAATTACTTTCGATCAGCACACCAGTTAAATTTAGAAAAGGAGCCTTTAGAGACTGTCAGTCATCCACAAATTAAAATGACTTTATGACAAACTCATACATATAACTACTACAGCTTCCAAAATAATTGGTCTTTCCATAACAAACCTGACAGAATTAAATAACAGGGCCATTACACGTATGGCGACTTCAGCTGAGCTGGACATTACACACCCATTAAATTGGTACATCAGCCCACTCCCTTCAGGACGTAGATACAGGGTACTAAGGTGCAGAAGTGCTCGCTTTTGGAAAAGCCTGTTTCCCGCTGTTATAGTGGCCCTGAACAAAAGGCCTCGGTACGCAGGCCAGGATGTGGACATTGATATAAAGCAGACTTTGTTAATGGAGTTTTAACATCTAGGCGTGTATTACTCATGACATGATGTTGTGTCATGGTGACACTGTCTGAGGAATGGAATGATGCTGTGACGAAGAATTTCCCTAAGGGGACAATAAAGTGGTATTGGTGTGCTTGACTGGCCAGCAAACTCACCAGACCTGAACCCCAGAGAGAATCTATGGGGTATTGTCAAGAGGAAAATGAGAAACAACAGACCAAAAAATGCAGATGAGCTGAAGGCCACTGTCAAAGAAATCTGGGCTTCCATACGACCTCAGCAGTGCCACAAACTGATCACCTCCATGCCACGCCGAATTGAGGCAGTAATTAAAGCAAAAGGAGCCCCTACCAACTATTGAGTACATTTACAGTAAATAAACATACTTTCCAGAAGGCCAACAATTCACTAAAAAAATTTTTTTTATTGGTCTTATGAAGTATTCTAATTTGTTTAGATATTGAATTGGTGGGTTTTTGTTAAATGTCAGTCAAAATCATCACAATTAAAAGAACCAAAGACTTAAACTACTTCAGTCTGTGTGCACTGAATTTATTTAATACCCAAGTTTTACAATTTGAGTTGAATTACTGAAATAAATGAACTTTTCCACGACATTCTAATTTATTGAGAAGCACCTGTATATATGTATATATATATATATATATATATATATATATATATATATATATATATATATATATATATATATATATATATATATGATAAAATTCTTTGACAGTAATTTTTTTTTTTTTTCAGGAGGTATGTAAAATTAAAAATGGGGTCAATTAAATTACCACACGACTTCTGTGTTTGTCCAAAAACAGTAGGTAATTTGGCCAGAGATTTTTACGGGGGTGGTGAGAGAACAACACTGACATCCTGGATTCGGACGGCAATTAAATCACAGACTACCCCTGAAAATCACTTACGTCCCCCTGAGAAACAATTACCGTCCAAATAAGGCTTATGAGTTTCATTGCGTTTAACTAAATGAACACACATGCTAACCGAGGTGATTTAACATCTGTCACATGACGTGCCATAGACCTTGGATCAGTTTTACATTCATATCAGGTTCAAAGATCTAAGTTGTATTTGTAGTAAAATCATGGTAACCACAACACTTACAACAGTAACTGTAGTTTTACTGTGGATTTTAAAGTTAAAACACAGTAAACAGGACATTTACCATGTTTTGACCACAGTAACTGTAGTTTTACTGTGATATTTATAGTAAAGGCACAGTGATCACCAAACTTACTATGGTTGTACCCCTGTAATGGTAGTTTTGATGTGCTTTTATGACAGATATCACAGTAATCACAACATTTACTGTACCATGCTTATAATTACTTTTTTGTTGAATCTTTTGGTAAAACTAGTGGTCTTTGAACCAAACCACCATGAAGACCACAAGTGTGTGTGTAGAACTTTTCAATACAAATGCACAAGTTAACATGAATACAACAATATTGTGTGGAACTTTTCATTACCTTTTGGGACACACTTATAGTCCCCTATAACAGATGACACTTTAATTTGTGGTGCTTAATTAAGTGATAAAAAGCAGTTGCAAATGATGTACAAAATAAATATACTGTACTTATCTTTGCACCAATAAAACTTGCAACACTGTTTTACTACCAAATTATTCATAATATCTAATAATTATTATTAATATTTAACTTACATTGGAAAGGTTTCCGTGACCTCTAGCGAGATCTCGGCATAAAGTCTCACGATTTATTCCAAAACATGATGCATGATGGGATACACTAAGCCTCGAATAGTGCTCCAGAGCAGTATTCGAGATGGTGTGGGATTAGTATGTGTTAAGGGCACTGCGCTTTGGCGTTATTAAGACCTTCTGCACGCACTGTCACGCACTCTCAAGTGGTGCAAGTGTGGGTATTTGGACAAGGGAAAGGTCTTAAAAATGCCCAATTAGTAAAAACCCTAAACATAGTCTCACATCAAAGTCTTAATAACTCAGTAATTCAATTTAACACTTGCATATTGTACAAGTGTACAGTACTGATAACAGTCCTGTTAGCATGTAATCATGTTTAAAAGAATTCATATGAATATAGCTTGCTATTAATTACTTGTTTTTAATAATGGATGGATTTAACATTTAATTATACAGCATCTTTACAGAGGCTGCTTTTACGGTCTAAAAAATAAAAAATAAATAAAACCCGTATTGTATAAACCAACAAGTTGCATGTAATGTAATAATACTTCCTTCCTTCCTTTCTGTCTAACAGGATTACTCACAGATTGAGTTTTCTTGTTTTACAGAAGAGAAGGAAGACCAAGGAAATTCTTTGTTCAGGGTGAGGAATGATCATGGCCATCTCGCGCTCAAAGAAAACAGAAAGGTGCGCAAGTCCACTGGTATGTCTGTATTGAAGCAATGCTGTATTATGTAGTACAGCACTTTATGATGATCTCTCACAGGACTGTTCATGTCAGCAGTGATTATTCTTTCTAATTTGTAATTTTTACAATTATAGCATGTAAGCAAAGTGTGACTGGAACATTTTTGATTTTAAGTTTTTAAAGACCACACCACCTGTTTTTTTTCTCAAATAAACAGACAAGTGTTATAAAAGTGGTTTAGCTGATATAAAAACTAGTTTACATTATTACATTGTTTTGTAAATGTTGTGTGTTATAAATTGTTGATTGATAGTTGATTGGTTTGAAGCAAGGCCTTACACTTCACAGACTAAAACACATTTGTCTTTTAAGATGGAAACAAGAGAAGTCATGAACTTTGGAGAAAGATTCTAGAGGAAAAAAGACACATTTACTGCAACAATAGATGAATGCTAGAGGCAAAAACTCCAGTCTCTGAGAACTACACATGCTAATGGGTGTCTCATGAGCAAGTCCTTTGCCTTTGTAACTTTTTCTTAATTCTTGCATAATGATTTTTTTTATTGCAGTATTTTAACAATTTTACTTTGTACAGATGATCTCATCAGCCAAATGAGGGGATTTGACCAAGTGATGCTCTTAAAGGAGTTAAAGAAGAGGATGTTGTAAATTGTCTTCAAAGAAAAAGTTTCTCAAAAGGTCTTAAAACAGCTTGAAGAATGGTGTGTGTACAGTACTTCAAGGGTCATAGTTGCTCACCCTGCTAAAATCATGCAGAACATAAGACTGTCCATTAAACAACTTCATCTGAATTGTTTGTGTTTTTTTGTTTTACTTTGACCAGGTCTGGGAACTGTCTGAACACGGGATGTTAGGACTGAGAGATCCTCTGGCTGAGAAAAAGCTACACCACATCGGTGCTGGTTGTCATCCACAAACTGTTTCCAGACACGAGAGAAGAAGATCATGATGGGGTAAATTAAACCAGTTTAGATGTGATGATAAGGAATCATTATTTTCTGAAACAGTATGAAATGTCTTATATGTATCACATGATCTGTATCACAGTTGACTGGATGGGATTCTGTGACTTTTAATGACATTTCATCACTCATTTGATTAATATATGATGATAATGTATTTTTGATAATCCATTATTATTTTTATTGAATCTTATTTGTCTTGATGCTACTTTATCTACTTTATGCTGTATGCTTCAATAAAATGAATATGGTGAATATTGTGTATTGAAAATTCTTGGTAAGTGTACATCATTTTACTATGTAGGCTCATATGTTTATTTTATATTTGAAAAACTACATATAATTACAATGATTATTTTTACTTAAGACATAAACATTTTGATCAGAATAATGACATCTGGGACAACAATACGCCAAAAAGTTATTGTATATATTTAGTGACAAATACGCCAATTTTTGGTGAAATAAAGAGAGTTACAAGATGAATTATTTTGCATTACTAGATGCTGCCATAGGCTTTATTGTTACAAACACTTAAGGGATAACTGAGAATGTAACAGGAATGATCAACATGGATCTTGTTCTGAATTAAAAACAAGAGTACACACATTACTGATGTCCAGCAAAATGAGGGGGTGAGGTGTCAGGATCCTGCCCTGTCTGTCTTGTCTGTGTTGCCTTTGTTTAATGTTTCTGTTTGTTTTGTGTGTTAGCACATTGCTCTGTCTTTGTTGTTTGCCATGTGCTCCTTTTGTCCTGCCTCCTTGTTTCCTGTTGCCACGCCCCCTTGTTTAGTCCTCATTATTGAAAGAGAAAGTGAAAATCGTGACATTTGCCACGTATGGTAACCCATACTCGGAATTGGTGCTCTGCATTTAACCCATCCAAGTGCTCACACACAGAAGTGAGAAGTGAACACACCGTGAACACATACCCGGAGCAGTGGGCAGCTATATATCCAGCGACCGGGGAGCAAGTGTGGGTTCAGTCCCTTGCTCAAGGGCACTTCAGCCATGGGTATTGAGGGTGGAAGAGAGTGCTGTTCATTCACTCCCTCCCACCTACAACTCCTGCCAGCACCGAGACTCGAACCTGCGACCTTCGGGTTACAAGTCCAAATCTCTAACCATTAAGCCACAGCTGCCCCTAATTAGTCTAGGTGTCGTCACCTGTCCCTCTCGTTCTCTCCTTGTTTGTCTTAGTGTTCTCACCTGTTCCTCATGTTCTCTGTCACTTTATATTGTGTTTCCATTTTCTCTCGTGTTGACACTGTTCCAACTTGTGTTTGCTAGTGCTTCTATTTGTTGTGAGCCTGAGTTCTCAGAACCAGATTGTTTGTTGAGTTTGTATTTAGTTTCTTGTCAGTCCCTATTCTAGTCCTGTCCTGCCCTGTTCTGACATGCAGGCTGAGCTATTGGTCATCTCCCCGGGTCTACCCCCAGGGGCCCAGTAGCACCCCATGGAAGAACCAAAAAAAAAAAAAAAAAGTGCACATTTCAAATGGCTGTAAATCACAGCCCAATTAATGTATCAAAGAGAAAATTGGCAGGATTACTACTGATGCTATGTTGATAAAATAATGTGGGGCACAGTTTTCAGAAATATATGGAAAGGTGGCATAAACGCATTTTAAATATTGCTCACAGTAAAATACCAAATTTCAGCCTGCCTCTCAAATATATCATAGAGGTTTGCACAATGAACATATTTAGATATCCAGTTTTCCATTAAATATATTTTGTTTTGTTAATAAAAAGTTTTAAACTACATTACCCATAAGCCTCTGTCATTCTATCGATGGAACGGGAAACCATGGCGCAGTTATTTGTAATTAACTGAAGTTATGCTTGGGGTTAGGGTTAGGATCTCGCTATAGGAGTAATTTCACTCAACATAGCAACACTTCATTGTTGACTTAATATAGACTGCTCAAAAAAATTAAAGGAACACTTTGAATACAAATCAGATCTCAATGGGGAAATATATCATGCTGGATATCTATACCGATATGGACTGGGTAATGTGTTTCGAACGAAAGGATGCCACATTGTTTAATGAAAATGAAAATTAATGCAATGAAATTTCATTGCAGCAACTCAAAATGGTACTCGGTAGTTTGTATGGCCCCCACGTGCTTGTATGCATGGGGCATGCTCCTAATGAGACTACGGATGGTGTCTTAAGGGTATTTCCTCCCCGATCTGGACCAGGGCATCACTGAGCTCCTGGACAAGTCTGATGTGCAACCTGGCAGCGTCGGATGGACTGAAACATAATGTCTCAGAAATGTTCTAATAGATTTAGGTCAGGCAAGTGTGTGGGACATTCAATGGTATCAATTCCTTCATCCTCCTGGAACTGACTGCATACTCTCGCCACATGAGGCCGGGCATAGTCGTGCACCAGGAGGAACAAGGACCCAATGCACCAGCGTAGGGTCTGACAACAGGTCCAAGGATTCAATCCCGATACCTAATGGCAGTAAGTGTGCCATTGTCTAGCCTGCAGAGGTCTCTGTGTTCCTCCATGGATATGCCTTCCCAAACCATCACTGACCCACCACCAAACCTGTCATGCTGAACAATGTTTCAGGCAGCATAACATTCTCCACCACTTTTCTAGACCCTTTTACATCTGTCACACGTGCGTATGTTTAACCAACTCACATCTGCGAAAAACACAAAACTCCATAGGTGGACCTGCCAATTCTGGTGTTCAACGGCAAATGCCAATCAACCTACACTGTGCCAGACAGTGGACACTAGAGGACATCGGGCCCTCAGGCCACCCTCATGAAGTCTGTTTCTGATTGTTTTCTCAGAGGCATTCACACCAGTGGCCTGCTGTAGGTCATTTTGTAGGGCTCTGGCAGTAATATGGGTTAAATGATAGTCCAACCACAGACAGTCCTTCAGGTGACCAGGGAAATTCACAGCCAATGACATCCCAGCTGAGTAGCGGTGTCACACTTCCTTATCCATTTATGATTGTGTTTTATTAACGTCTACACCTACCCCTTACAATAATGCAAATACAGATATATATATATATAATATATATATATATATTTTTTATTATTTTTTTTTTTTTGACCAAAGAAAAGTGTATTTACTAATCAAATGTTGTGCTTCTAACATTTACATTGTAAATTACATTGTGTTTTAAAGTTATAAAATTATTCACTTTTGTGTTACTTTTATTTGTCATTCTCTACCATTTGAACTATAGGAACAAAAACGGAATAAATAAATAAATAAATAAATAACAAAGCAAGCATAATGAACACACATAGTTTTGTAAGCATTCCCCAATATTT
The DNA here is from genome assembly GCF_018340385.1 of Cyprinus carpio. Taxonomy (NCBI): domain Eukaryota; kingdom Metazoa; phylum Chordata; class Actinopteri; order Cypriniformes; family Cyprinidae; genus Cyprinus; species Cyprinus carpio. The sequence goes on along the minus strand of NC_056593.1, from coordinate 12,225,887 downwards.
TTTGATATGTCAAACTCATTTAAAGACAAACAAAGTGCCCAAACAACTGCACTGCATCCTCTGTCACCAAGCTCATTTTTGCCACTATGAAGAATAAAAAAGCAGTTAATTACAAGAATGTATCAAGGGAGGACTTAAGGAAAAAAAATAAAATAAATTGAAACAAATGGGAACGTCTGTAACTCAGAAACAATATTTTTTACAAACCAGATGCAGTTATCTTCACAAAATATTTTCTTTTCTTCCCTTAAAAAATAATTAAAAGGCAAACAATTATTAAGAACATTGTACATTTTTTATTTTAATAGCCAGTACATTTAATTATTTAGACATGTCAAGTTTTGGTAGCGGTTTCAAAAAAGGCAAACCTTATAGAAAATAAAACAGCTCATATAATATTTAGTATCACATTTATGTTTAGTTTTGACATTTATGTAAAGGTGTGTGGCAGCCTTTATTAATATTTATTTATTTGTTTTTATTAATTAATTTTTATTTTTATTTTTTTCACAAAAACTGCATATATAGTATTTTTAAAAAGAGGACCCATTTCAAACATATTCATCACTTGTGCCAAGACTCCATTAGCACATGCCAACCATTTGCAAATAAAGTTAAAGACCTTTGAGTTTAACATGTCAGTGTTTACCAAGTCCACACTGTAAGATCCAGTAAATGATATTCGACTTTTAAGGTTAAAAGCAACAGCCGTTTTCATTGTGAGATAAGGGGGATCAGCAGGTCATCTAGGAGACAACAACAATTTAAGCAAAGACAAATGTGTGTCAAACTCTTTTTCTGTCTTTTGTTTATCAGTTCAGCAGATTGCTCAATTCTAATGAACACATTTCGCAATGCAATGGTTAAATATATTTTGCAATGCTGTGTATCAGTGTTGGGAATGTTTCTTTAGAAATGTAATAGGTTACAGATTACAAGTTACCCTAATTAAAATATAATAAGTATTGCAGGGGCGTAGGAATGAGTTTAAAATTGGGGGGGACACATATCGGAAACCTGACAGATCCGTTAATAATTGCTATTAATATGCTGTATTAATCTTATTTAATACAAATACAGCTGTTCATTGTTTGTTCATGTTTATTAACTATGTTAACAAATACAACTTTTGATTTCAATAATATAGGCTTTTAGTAGCCTAAATATTGAAATTAACACTAACAATGCTGTAGAAGTGCAGTTTATTAATAGTAAATGTTAACTAATGTTAGTTAACTAGAGTTTAATAAATGGAACATCATTGTAAAGTGTTACAGATTTTTTATTCACCGATTCTCGTGAGTTCAGTGTTGGACAGATCAGTTGTTTTAACCATTCATTAAAGTGAATCGGTTGAAATGAGTCATTATTTCGCGAAACGTCATTAACGGACTATGGTACGCGTTATGTGACTATCCCGGCAGTTTAGGAAATCGCACAAGATTTGTGTCAACACAGAAAACATTTCATCACTGGATAGGTTTTTTTGCTTATTGAAATTATAATTTATGTCAACTGAATGTGCGGAACGCTTTTCAGAGAAGATAAGGCAACGTTTTTTGCACAATTGTCACACCCCGCAGTAATTCAGGAGAAAGAAAAATATCCAAATGCTCCACGTCAAACTTCGGTCTTCCGACCTTTTACAATCACGTCAACTGATTTTGATTAATATGCGCGAGGGAGAGAGAGCAAGACATAACTTAAAGACGGTGAGAGAGTGCGCGCGCGGCCGGGGTTCTCTCTTTGCTGCTGCTAGCTATTATATGCGCCCTGCCAAGCTCAGCAGTCATTCTATTTCGATCAAATAAGGCTTTGGCGACAAAAATTTTTTTTTTTTTTTTCCAATCACACACATAAAATTTAAGGAGCATATGCGACCAAAATAGTTGCAATTTCGAGCCTTATTGCGCCATATTTTTGCCAGCCAACGTTGGCTAGTAACGTTAATAGTAACAACGTTTACCTAGCAAGAATGTACTAGTTAGATGTCGAATCACAACATCAGCTTAACATCAATAAGTCTAACGTTAGACAGAAAATATAATTATCCTCCAGGACAAAATTATTACCAACTCACATTTCCTTTCTTTCTTTTCTTCCCCATGATAAAGAAATTACTTAAACTGAGCTGCTGCTGTCTTTTCATCTTAACATCTATGTCGCCACTTGGCATGAGCCGTACACCCGCCTCCCAAACAAAAAGACGATCCGTTGAGAGACCTAGCCCTCTACAAAACAAAATTTGTGTGCTTTCAAAATAGAAGCATGCGAGTTAAATATTTCAAAATCAAATAATTTTCTCCTCCGCGGTATAATTTTTGGGGGGGACAAATGCGACAAATGGGAAGTTTTGTAAAATGCAGTAAAATCAAGAATCTGTGATTTGTCATTTTAATTCTCTTTAACTTTTATTTAATTTGGAAAAGATTCTCAGTTTTCACTGACCAACTTAATTGTATTTTTTTAAATTTGAACAAATTTTGGTGGCTGCAACAGAGGCAAAATAACAGTGAAAAGGTTATAGAATATCCTTAAACTGTTTTAAAACAGTTCAGAGTAAGCAGGTTTATTGGTGATGCAAAAATCACAAATAATTTAGGTATTTAACCAACTATCATACATATTATGAAAAGATTCAGGGAATCTTAGTCTGTGTAGGGCAGGGATCTCCAACTCTGCTCCTGGAGAGCTACCATCTTCAGTTCCAACCCTGCTCCAACACTGTAATAAGCCTGTAATAATCAAGTAGCCCTGAACACCTTGATTAGCTGGTTCAGGTGTGTTTGATTGGGGTTAGAGCTGAAATCTGCAGGACAGTAGCTCTCCAGGAGCAGGGGTTGGAGACCCCTGGTGTAGGGCATGGCAGGAAACCTCAGTTGAGCTGCCATGCTGCGGTGTTAAAGGAATAGCTCACCTAAAAATGAAAATTTGAAGTTTATCTGCTTATTTCTTCAGTAGAACACAAAGATTTTTAACTCAAAGTGTTGCAGTCTGTCAGTCATACTGTATAATGTCAGTGTCTGCAGATGTTATTGCCGAACCTATTGCGTCGAGTTTTGATATGAGCTTATCAACTAGTATTTTTCCTCAGTCTTGGAAATCAGGTATGTTTATGCCTCTGTTAAAGGGGGGAGATCCCTCTGATTTGAATAATTATCGCCCTATTTCTAGACTACCGGTTTTTCTCCGTAACAAGTTACAACTCACCAATTCCAAAACAACTGGAGTAAAAGAAGAAAAAAAAAATCCAGTTGCAAGTGCAATGCAGTTTATCTTGCCACAACAGCAACAAGCAAGATGCGTGGAACATGAACAGGTGAGCTGTCTCTGTCATGCGAAGACTGATGCGCTGACCCGATCCAACTCAGAGAGAATCCCCGGTAACAGACGGTGAAGCACAGAACACTGGACGATATCCAAATCTGAGAGCAAAACAAGACTCAGAGCACTGAAGGGAGAAAGACAGGCATGGAAAAACTCAAACAACGATCTGACAACATGCAGTACCAAACACAGGACAGATAAAGACAGAACAAGCGTCAGATGCAGCCACGCTGATTAGCTCATCAGCCCCACGGTTGCCGGAGCAACGCTGAACGAGCAGTCAGACTGGTAACGAGAAACAGACATGCAGAACAAACACACGGATCCATGAACCGTGACAGTACCCCTCCTCCTAGGAGCGCCTCCTGGCGCTTCCAGAGGAACCTACCTGGCGATTGTAATCATTGATAAGTGAATGATCCAATATGTCCCTAGCAGGAACCCAACTCCTTTCCTCCAGACCGTAACCCTCCCAGTCCACCAGGTACTGAAATCTGCGTCCCCTCCGCCTCGAGTCCAGAATATGTTTTACCGAATAAGTGAGTTCCCCATCTATGAGTCGCGGTGGTGGGGGAACTGGGACAGGCGGATTAATGGTAGAATGAAAAATGTCACCAAATCTCAACAAATGTCAACAAAGAAAGTTGACATTCTTTGTGGAAAAGAATGTCAACTTTCTTTTCCACAAAGAAAAATCCCGCGCCTGCAGAAGAAGAAGGATGGATGATCTTGGCTGCCAGAGAATCAGAAATATATTTCTCCATGGCCTTCCTTTCCGGTACGGAAAGTGAGTATAATCTGCCCTTAGGTGGAGACGTACCTGACAATAAATCTATTGCACAATCATAAGGACGATGCGGAGGAAGAGAAGCAGCCCAGGACTTACTGAACACTCCCTTCAGGTCAAGATACTCAGCGGGCACGTTTGACAGATCCACATGTTCATCCTGTAACACAGAACAAGACATAGAAGAGCAAGCAGACAACAAACATGACAATATTCACTCCAGGATGAGACTGTGCTCTGATGCCAGTTTATATTGGGGTTGTGTAACGCTAGCCAGGGGTGACCCAAAACCACAGGAGCCAAAGGGGAATCAGTCAGATAAAAATAAATAGTTTCAGTATGGTTGCCCGAAGTGATGAGACTCACTGACTCAGTGGCATGGGTGATGGGTGGAAGCGACTGACCGCAGAGGGCACTGACTGACATAGGTGGATTAAGTGGAACCGCAGGAATACCCAGCTTAAGCGCTGTCCCACAATCCAAAAAAATTCCCTCTGCACCAGAGTCCACCAAGGCTTTACAAGTGAAAGAGTCCCGGCCCCTCCGTAGTTGAACTGGGAGCAGAGTTACTGTGGAAGAGGACTTCTGAATGGTGACTCCGCCCGTTAGTAGCCTTCTTCTTACTGACGGGCTCTGGTTTTACTGGGCACTGCGCTGCGATGTGACCCGCGGCACCACAGTATAGGCACAGCCACTGGTTTCTGCACTTCTCATTTTCTCGAGAAAGGTGAACTCTGCCCCTGTTACAAGTCTAATACATTTATATACAATAAGAAATTCAAACTTCACACAAGGACCACTTAGTGGTGCAGATGATCACGGAATGATGTTACTACACCATTGGTTCTTACAAAGCTGGTAGTCATTTTGCATGAAACTAATATTTTATTAGATTATAGTAGATATTTTTCCAGTGACCTTTTGAGGAAAACACATTTGTGAAAATTCTGATATTATTTGGGCCCTTTCTTCAGCATGACAGGAACCAGACAAATGATCTCATTAGTGCTCATTGCATTCTGTAAACCCAACCTTCCACTTTGTTACTAAAGTTATTTTGGGAAATATATCCAAGATATCCAAATGGCTCCAGGAAAATAATCTTACATTAAATGTTAAGAAAACTGTTTTGTATGTGTTTTTCTAATAGTAAGGAAACAGAAAAAGAAGTATATGAAGTTTGTTTTTTTAGGAGTAGTTCTAGATTTACAACTTAAATTTGACAAACATATAAAATGGCCTTCAAAAATAGTTAAAATGAAACTCATTAGGCATTATATTACGACTGAGACAGCTCATCTGTTCCTGCATACATTGATTATGTCCCGTATCTCATATTGTATTACAGTTTGGTCTCAAACTAGTGATTCTTTAATTAGAAAAATTGTGATGTTGTATAACTGGGCTTTAAAAATAGTGGATAAAAACCAAATCAATGGCATCATTGTCATATTTTAAAGAAATGGCATATGCTTAATTTTACGAATTTTAAAAATGTATCATATGTGAAGTTGATTTTTAAATGTTTGTGTAATAAGGCACCTTCTGTTTTATGTAATTTGGTAAAGAGATACGATGACACAGGCCGAACCACTAGGAGTGCAGAGGTTGAAAATGGTAGGGTTGGGTTTTGCAGAACATCACAAGGGCAAAGAGCTTTCTCTGTAAAGGGATCCCAACTTTGGAATATGTTGCCAAATGAATGATATAAAGATGATACATGATATAAAGTCTTTTACATTGAAGGTTAAGCGTTGGCTCAAAATAAACCAAATCTGTACGCATATTTACATTTTTATATGGTTCTGTACTAGTTATATATTAGGATTGGAAGAGTCTATAAAACAAGGTGCATGTGTTTTTTTTGTATTCTGTTTTTATATGAAGAGTTTGTTACATTTTATATTTATTTACTTTTTTTCTGTACAGATAGTTACATTATTATAATTATTTTGGTTATTTATACATGTAATGTTGCTTTTTTTTTTTTTTTTTTTCCTCGGGACATGAGAATCAGGAATCATGTTTATTGTACTTTCCCTATGTAAATAAACAAACAAACAAAAAATAATAATCAAACAATATTTCCTACAAAAGCAAAAACCATGGTTACATCATATATATATATATATAAATATACACACTATATACACACACACACACACACACACACATGCACATAATCTTAAGAATTTTGTCTATTTAATTATTGCTAATGGCTGAAAAATAATCTAATAAAATCTAGTCAATACATTTTAATATTTAGACATGTATCAAATAAAACAGCTCATATGATATTTAGTATCACATTTATGTTTAGTTATGACATTTATGTAAAGGTGCACAGCAGCCTTTTTTAATTATTTTTTTTTATTTATTTTTTAACAACAAAAACTGCATAAAGTATTTTTTAAAAGAGGCCCCATTTCAAACATATTCATTGATTGTGCAAAGACTCCATTAGCACATGCCAACCATTTGCAAATAAAGTTAAAGACCTTTGAGTTTTACATGTCAGTGTTTACCAAGTCCACACTGTAAGATCCAGTAAATGATATCCAACTTTTAATGTTAAAAACAACAACAGTTTTTATTGTGAGATAAGGAGGATCAGCAGGTCATCTAGGAGACAACAACAATTTAAGCAAAGACAAATATGTGTCAAACTCTTTTTCTGTCCTTTGTTTATTAGTTCAGCAGATTGCTCAATTCCAATGAACACATTTCACAATGCAATGGTTACATACATTTTGCGATGCTTGTACTATTGCAATGTTTGAAGACTTGAAAGTGTTGTGAATCTACTTTCATCTCACTCAATTCTAGTGAGACAGATACATTCATCACATAATGTTTTTCTTGAATCAATTTATAAAATACATGAACCAGTTAAAAACATCTAACAGGATTAAGCAGTTAATATGGCAGTTATTTTAGAATCTGACTTTTTACTTCCTGTTCATACGTTACAGACATTTGACTCAAGAAGTTTCACTTCTCTAAGGTAATTTTTTGGTGTGTCCAAATAACAAAGATGTTTTGCTGCATCAGATAAGTTTATTTATTTATTTTGGGAAGTATTGCTTGTGCTCAGAGAGGTCTGGCATAAGAAAGACGTCCTTTTGACACTGGTAAATTATTAACTTGTTGATCCCCAAGCAGGAAAGAGATTCAGAGACTGACCCAAAAAAAGTATTTGTGAACTGATCTCAAAATGAGAGTTCCTGTAAAACTCCTCGGCTTTGGCTTTTGGTTGTTTTTCTTTAATTGTGCCCGATGTCAAGGCAAGTGATTTTGTTATTGTTGCTATTTATTCGGAATTCTTTTTCATTTAGATTTTACTGACTATAAATGTATAAATGTTATATTACATGCAGTTCCCAAAACATTTAACTGTACATCCATGTAGCTTTAGAGAGTGTTGACTAGTTGTGCATTTAATATACATAAAACAGTTACCGCTTTGTGTTTGTGCTTCGCAGAATGTCTTCGAGAGGACATTAAATATAAAAACACAGAACCAATTGTGAAAGCTTCATATGCTGATGGTGAAACATTGAGAGTGAACTGCATGACAGGTTATACTGGCTTGTATAAATTAAAGTGTGAAAATGGAGAATGGAAAAGTTCCATTGAGCGACCATGTGCAAGTAAGAGAATTGTCAATATACGATGGCCACATAGTTATTACATTAGTGTTACTATGTAAAGTAAAACTTATTTGATTTCTACAGAGAAAAAATGTAGTCATCCAGGTGATACACCAAATGGTAATTTTGAACTTAAAGAGGGGACAGAGTTTGTTTTTGGAGCAACAGTGGTGTATACTTGCATGAAAGGGTAAATGTGCTTATGCTTTTTTATTCTCTTTTTTTATTGCATGAAATGTAAACGTTACTTTTGAGTTTGATAATCCTTGTCCTTGTCAAAACATTGTGTTCACAGGTATGAAATGACAAGCAGAATCAATCAGCGTACCTGCAGAGCTAAAGGATGGGACAACGCTGTCCCTGTCTGTGAGGGTACGATTTCTAGAAAGCCACTGTTTTTCCTCTTTTTTGTTTTTTTTTTTTCTCTTCTCGTATCTCTCCATCATAGAACAGTGACTCATAAGCTAGAAGATAATTATAATTAAAAGGATTTATTGATGTATTATTGATTGACTGTTTTTTTTTGGTTACTTTATTTTTCTTTATTTTCATATTCAGTGGTGAAATGTCCAGCCATTCGCACAGATGCGGAGGTAACTGCGTCGGGTAACACAGAGGACGGACGTTATGGTGATGTTATTCACTTTGAGTGTGTATCTTCTGACAAAATGATAGACGGAAGTAGTGACATTCACTGTGAAGAGACGGGAAAATGGAGTGACGTTGTTCCAAATTGCAAAGGTTCATTTTTTTATTTTTTTTTTTATTTTTTCATTTATATGTATCTTCACCCAATTATCACAGATGTCTCCACATTAATTATTCTTGTTTCTCTCACTTACAATTCATACAGATATAACATGCACAGCACCTGTCATAGCAAATGGATATGTTGTTGAGCAACGGTCAGAATACCCGAAAGATGCCACATTAAAATACAAATGCAATAAAAGGTTCAAGCCCAGAGAGGGAATCCCCAGATGTGCTAAATTTGGCTGGACTCTGAAACCAGAATGTGATGGTAATCCACTACTGTGTTACATAATAAACAATTCATATGGGAAATAATACTTTTATAATGCAAATAAAAAAAAACAAACAAACTAACAAACAAAAAAACATGGTAGGGTCACACATGAACTGAAACATTCTAAAAATAGATATACATTAACGTTAAATTAAACTTGTAAAATTCAAAAACAAAACTACAAATTAAGTTATCAATCAGTTGAATATGGCTAAATTTGACTATACGTTTAATAATAGTTTGATCTTAGTTTGACTTTTATTTTAACTTCAAGGTTGAGCTTGATGAATGAGGTCCTTTTTTAATAACTACTTACTACAATGATTATAAATTCAAATCATTGTTTCAAAATACTGAGGATATTTTATTATATATATATATATATATATATATATATATATTTAGCATTATATATATATATATATATATATATATATATATATATATATATATATATCCAGAATTATCTGTCTCCTGCAAAAGACAAAGCATTAAATCTAGTTTCACAGATTGTTGATGCTTCATTTCTGCTTAATTATGTTTTGTACAGAAGTAACTTGTGAGCTGAAGTCAACCAAATTTGGGGTGAAAACGATCATCCCATATGGACAAACTATTTTCAGAGCTGGAGAAAGTGTGGAGATCACCTGCTCTGAAAAACACTGGTTCTTTAGTACAAAAGAAACCAGAAAACCATTTACATGCAAAGATAACGGAGAGTGGGACTACGAGCCTGTTTGTGCAGGTAAGATTACAGAGAAACATTTCTGGATTTGGTGATGAATTTATTGCATGTTATTAAAAGCATGTGAATCTTGTTTCAGTGATTACATGTGAAGTTCCACATTACCAGCATGTCTATTACCCAAACTATTACTTCAGCGGAGATAAGAAATTAGGAGCAATAAAATCTTACCGTTGTGAGTCTGGATATCGTCAAACAGCAGCAGAGGCCACATGTACACGAGACGGATGGACACCAAAACCACTCTGTGCTGGTGTGTTCTGCTGTAGAGTATTAAAATCTTTTCTACTAACATACTATGTTGATTGTTTTTTGTTTGTTTGTTTTGTTTTGTTTTTTAGAAATAGTGTGTGCAGCACCTAACATCCCAAATGCAAAGATTGATGGAGGTCAGAGTGAAAACTACAGAATCAATTCAAGAATACAATATAAATGTCACTCTGGATTTGAACCAGAGCAGCACAAAAAAATAAACAAATACACCAAGGGCAAGTGGACAGGCATACAACAATGCACTAGTATGCTAAAGTTTACTGACATGTTGCCTCTAATTCCATTAAATGTCATGAAACAAGAATTTTTGCAATATCCAATCAAATTATTATGTATCTGTGCATTGATGAATTCTTATTAGTATGATGTATGTTTTACAGAAATGTGTGCAGCACCCAACATCCCAAATGCAGAGATTCAGAGGGGATATCAGAGACCAAACTATAGAATCAATTCAAGAATACAATATAAATGTCATCCTGAATTTGAACCTGAGGAGCCTGTACAAATCACCTGTGATTCCCAGGCTCAGTGGACAGGCATTCAGCAATGCACTAGTATGCTACAGTTTACTGACATGTTGCCTCTAATTCCATTAAATGTCATGAAACAAGAATTTTTGCAATATCCAATCAAATTATTATGTATCTGTGCATTGATGAATTCTTATTAGTATGATGTATGTTTTACAAAAAAGTTTGCAGAACACAAAACAACAAATGCAGAGATTCAGAGGGGATATCAGAGACCAAACTATAGAATCAATTCAAGAATACAATATAAATGTCATCCTGAATTTGAACCAGAGGAGCCTGTACAAATCACCTGTGATTCCCAGGCTCAGTGGACAGGCATTCAGCAATGCACTAGTATGTTACATTTTATTGACATTTTGTCTTTAATTTAATTGAATAACATGATACAAATTGATTCATTATTCAGTTAATTCATCATATATCTGCACTCAAAAGCATATTAAATCAGAATTTTGAAAATTGTTTTCTCACAGAAATGCCAAAACTGTGCCTTAAATTAGTCTTGGAAAATGGGTTCATATACATCCACCCCTCCAACAAGGAAGAAATCTTTTATTCATGCAAGACGGGTTATAAACCATTCACTGGGAACTGGTGGGATTCAGTGACATGCAGAAAAGCATCTCAGTTTGACGAGCCTCGCTGCATCCGTGAGTTTTATTATTGTCAGTCTCAGGTGTTTGATGAATGATAGTGTACTGAAAAGTGCTTCCTGTCATTGGTCTTTACAGGGAAGGAAGAATGTGGTGCTCTTCCCAGTGTTCACCATGGAAAACTAACCCTAACCCTTCATGATCCAGAAACTGCTGATGTGGAATGTGATCCAGGGTACATGTCAACTGACCGCTCCATAAAATGCATCAGTGGTAGATGGGAGAAACCAGTGTGTAAGGGTGAGTCTCTCAAACTCTTATTACATGTTTGTAATAGGAGCAGCTATGCATACAGTGGGCTGGACAATATCATCTCTCAACAATATTAAAATCAGTCTTATTGAAGTTCATGAATTTCAATACATTATTTATTTATTTATTTTTTTCAGAGGTTGTGCGTTGTGGCATTCCTCCAAATGTGCAAAATGCAGTCATAACATCTAAACCTGAAGAATTTTATCCTGATGGATCTAACTTAACATACGTATGTCGAAGCTCATACTTAATGAGTGGAGAAAGTACGGTTTCCTGTCGCAATGGAACATGGGAAAAAACACCAACATGTCAAGGTGAAGTTCTTTTAAAGTCCTTTAAAACTTCTTACAGATTTTAAATATCATTCATGTAGGTGAAAATCAAGAAAGAAAGATATTTAGATACTTGAAAATCAAGAAGAAGAACATTGAATGCCCAGATATTTTTGTGGAAATGATGACAATTTGCTTTAAACACCCAGAGAAAACAGAATTTGAGTTTTGGCACTTTTAGGCTATCTGCACTAGATTAATATGCCAATGTTATGGTAAACAATATCAGTTTATCTTTAATATGCTTTTAAAATTGGCTTGTCTTTTCTTCTGGGAAAACATAAAAAAGTATTGATGAAATTCTGTAGCGGACAATTTATGTCTCCTAGTGGAAAACCAACACTTTTAAAAATAAAAATGACATGACAATTATAACCAGTGGATGGCAGCAGATGATCACTCTGCCATTTCAACTCCCTAGGTCTTTTCACATCTTGCTTTATGGCTTATTATAAAATGAGTATTATAACAAATTTTAATATTTCTATTGTATACATACAGTACAGACCAAAAGTTTGGAAACATTACTATTTTTAATGTTTTTGAAAGAAGTTTCTTCTGCTCATCAAGCCTGCATTTATTTGATCAAAAATACAGAAAAAAACAGTAATATTGTGAAATATTATTAGAACTTAAAATAATAGCTTTCTATTTGAATATACTTAAAAAAAAAAATTATTCCTGTGATGCAAAGCTGAATTTTCAGCATCATTACTCCAGCCTTCAGTGTCACATGTAACATCCAGTCTATCCACATGATCATTTAGAAATCATTCTAATATTCTGATTTATTATGAGTGTTGGAAACAGTTCTGCTGTCTAATATATTTGATGAATAAAAGATTAAAAAGAACTGCATTTATTCAAAATAAAAAAAAAGTCTAATAATATATATTCTAATACTATATTTTCTTTACTATCACTTTTTATCAATTTAACACATCCTTGCTGAATAAAAGTATTGATTTTTATTTAAAAAAAGAAAGAAAAAAAAAATTACTGACCCCAAATTACTGACCAGTAGGTGTATATTGTTATTACAAAATATTTATATTTTAAAAACATAGCTTCTTTTTTTTATTTTTATTTTCTTTTACTTTTTATTCATCAAAGTATCCTAAAAAAGTATCACATGTTCTGAAAAAAATATTAAGCAGCAGAACTGTTTCCAACTTTGATAATGAATCATCATATTAGAATGATTTCTAAAGGATCATGTGATAAATGATCCTAAAAAAATCAGCTTTGCATCACATAAATAAATGATAATTTAAAGTATAATACATTTAAAAACAATTATTTTAAATTGTAATAATATATCACAATATTACATTTTTTTTCTGTATTTTTGATCAAATAAATGCAGGCTTGATGAGCAGAAGAAACTTCTTTCAAAAACATTAAAAATAGTAATGTTTCCAAACTTTTGGTCTGTACTGTAAGTATGAAGTATATGAAGGTCAGGAATTCACAATGTCTCATGTAATTAAAATAATAATAATAATAATAATAATAATAATAATAATAATAATAATAAAAATAAACAAGCCCAGATCCCAACAGCCAGTTAATTCTTAAACATTTTTAACTAGTTAACTACAAATTAAATAAGTTAATTATTAGTGCCATAATAATTAAATAATAATGTATTAAATACCTTTAATAGATTTAAAGACACTTAAAAAAAAAATTAAATTTAAATCTTTAAGCTGTTAATTGTATTCAGCCATTTACCTGTGCACCAATAATCAGATTATTTCCACTAATCAGAATAAGGACTTAATTGCATTATGATATTTACATGACACAAGCAAACCTCTTCGCTCCCCATACGTTTGATTTGCATTGTTTCATTATTCATAAATGTGGTTATTTTTATTGTCATTAAAGTAACAGTCGCAATAGAGTCTGGCTGCAGACTTACATATGCACTCTCAGGCTGCGTTCAAGGATGCACTTCAATTTTTATGCCCTTCCCTCGCTAACTTCCCTCCTTCTCATTAACTTGGATGTACGTCACTGTTTATGCTGCACAAGTGCCTACTACTGGTGGAACCCTTGCATTAGACTGAACTGGAATGTTTTAAGCCCTTGATCACTGGCAATCTGTTATGGAGCTGATTGATTAATTAATTTTTTCCCGTATGAATTTGTTGGATTCAGCATTCTGTATGCATATAAGTATGCTTGGACTGTTTTAAAAATAAATTAAAAAAAAACATATATATATTAATATATATATATATATATATAATATATATATATATTCATAGAGTTGTTTGGAATCAGGGTAAATCTGCAGTGACGTCACAATCATGTTGCAATGTGGTGTATGGAGAAGTCTGAAGTCTACATATGAAGCAGACTTGCTCGTTCATTCAAAATCGAGGGGTTGAAGGTCTGTCCATATAAAACTTCACTCATCCACTTCACAGCAGAATTTGAATGAAAACACAAAGCCACTCGTTAAGTATTTTCCACCCATAGAAAAAAATAAATAAATTACAGCTTAATAAAATGTACAATGGTAAGCAGATGGCAGAATATGAACAGAACACACAAATTTCACAAACACAGCTAAAGATAGTGGCATAACGAACTAAGATGATAAAAACCAAATTCAGTATCAGTATCTTTGTCTCCATTGGCAACATCCATGATCTGTGTTGACTGCAAGTGACATCACAGGTAGCCAGGGCTGGACTGGGACAAAAAAAATCAGCCCTGACATTTTTAGGCCAAATGGCCCACCACTATTTTCAGAATCGGTCCAGTCGGACAGCACCCATATATATATACACTGTTGTTCAAAATACACACAAGCACACACACACACGCACACACACACACACAAACACTATGTGTGTGTATACCTACTTTCTATACCAATTTAATAACTGTCACCCCCACTTAAATTGTTTTTTTTTTAATAGGCATGAAAGTGCACTATCCAAACTTAAATTGTTGTAATTTATGAATACTTTGGAATACAGACCTATGGTTGATCTCTTTTTAAAGAAGAAAATTAGCAGATTATTGCAAAAGAGGAATTTTTCAAAAACTTAAAAGTATTAAAAAGTTATAGAAGTTTACATTTACTGTAAAGAAAATACACTGTACTAATTTTATTTTATTTTATATATAATAAATGTTACATAACAGGTTTTACTCTAAAATTATACGTTATATTATACAATTAAAGCCTTATGTTTAAATAAGTTATGTTCCAAATTTGAAGTTGATATGAAAAAAAGAGTTTCCTTTTATTTAGGGCGTTATACCACAAACAGCCACCAGGTGCCATCCAAACTCCATTGAATTTTTTCAAATGCATTTTTCTGTCACAAATGTCTAGATTTCTCTGTCGATATTACTTCTATCACAAAAAAACAACCTAACAAATAATATTGATTCTCTAATATATTTTTTTGTCAAGATTATAAAAAGTTTTGATTTTAAAAGACCGTAATGCATTTTGTAATATAACACTTGACAGGGCCCGCTAAGGGGAAGGAGACCGCCAAAAGATTTTAAAGTACCATTTTCATGGAAAGGCAATGTCTGATTTCAAAATGGTTTTCACAGGATGAATCTTGAGCTTCAAAGCTTTCAAAGGAAATATAATTTATGATAATTATTAAAAGATTTGACAGAGAAAAAGGACAACAAAATAAGAGTGCCAAGCATCCCACAGGTGGGCACAGTTAAGGGGTTAAGTGGACCAGTGTACTCACTATTTATAACATGTTCTATGTTTAGGTCAGACCACCAGTTGTGGGCCACCACCAGACGTGAACAATGCAGATCCAATAGGATTGAAAACAGAAGAATACAAAACAGGGGAGAGAGTTGAATACAGCTGCTTTAATAAATACACATTGGATCTGCGTCCGCCTTTCTCCAGTTACTTGACCTGTGAACAAGGAGAATGGAGAGGGAATATTAAGTGTTTAAGTATGAACACTCTTCACCATAAACACATCATGATGTATCACACAAGTTTCTCTTCACTTGAGCCAAGAAGCAAACAACTAGCAACCACCCAGAACAACCTAGCAACAGCACAAAACAACCTATAAACTAGCACTGAAGTGACAAGCTTGCTAAGAAACACAACTCAATTTTTTTAATTTCTACATTTAATTTGGATCTAGTTTTTATTATAACATACTACATTATATCATATGTGTGTATATTATATCATCATATCATATATTATATTCTGAATATTTCTTCAACATATTGTCTTTTACTTAAACATTTTATTCAAATTACCTCATTCTCAAATTAGTAATATTTATAGCATGTTCTATGCTTTAGGTCAGACCACCAGTTGTGGGCCACCACCACACGTCGAGGATGCAGATACAATAAAATTGAAAAAAGATGAATACAATACACGGGAGAGAGTTGAATACAGCTGCTTTAATAAATACACACTGGATCTGCGTCCGCCTTTCTCCAAATACTTGACCTGTGTGCAAGGAGAATGGAGAGGGAATATTAAGTGTTTAAGTAAGTATGAACACGCTTCACCATAAACACATCATGATGTAATCTTGTATTTGAAGTTGTAGGTTGTGATGATTAGTTAATGAATGTATATTGTGACACTGATAGTGATATGCTGGGTTTATTTCAGAGCCCTGTACAGTGACGGTGGAGGAAATGGAAAGAAGAGGAATAGAGTTGGCCTATGCTAATCGGCAAAAGATGTTCGCACCCCATTATGATCACATCACCTTTGTGTGTCAGAGGGGCAAAGATTTAGCAGATGTTAGAGAACTAAGACAACAGTGTAATGATGGAGTGATGACTTTACCTGAGTGTGTGAGACGGGGAGAATAAAGCATTGCTGAAGCAACAAAAAATGTAGCAAATAAATAAAATACCAATTCAATTTCTAGATTATGGATTTATTGCAAGTAAGAATAAAGAAATACAAAAAGCAACATTTAAAATGTGCATGTTAAAAGCAAAATTAAACCATTTAATGCCAGCTAAGTGATGTGTACAATGTGTATCAAATAAAAAAAAAAAAAAATAAAACAATAAAAATAAAAAGTTGCAAAACCTCTGTAAGACCAATATATATATATATATATATATAATATATATATATATATATATATATATATATATATATATATTTTTTTTTTTTTTTTTTTTTTTTTTTACTTTTACTTTTGTGACATAATGAAATGATGCTCTTCGTTTCCCACTGATTACAAATTTTACCACTACATTTATATGAAAGATCAATAATACATAAACAATGTATTAAACTGTATTGACACATTTTCTATGCGTACTTTATGAAGATTTGTCATCATCATCATCATCATCTTTTAAAAAGACAAACTGGAATGCCAGCCATGCCATATGAAATGGTCTGCACTTTCAGAGATGACAATCTATGTAAAATACATCAACTCCTTTTAGGCTCCTTTACATTATTATCACACAAACATGGACAAAGTTACAGTTCTGTTCCGATGAAGCCCAGAAAATTACTGAGCCATTTGGTATTCAGACTGAATATTCAGACTAAATAAAGCAAATTGAATTGCAAGATGAATTTGAGAGGAAGAAAGCTGTCGAGTTTTCATCAAATCATTGTGGGGTGGAGCAGAGTTCTGTTTGGTGGGGCAGAGGGAAGGCAACGGTTGCTTTCAGCTACATTACACAGACTTCAAAGATTCATATCATCACCGCTCGAGACTGTTCATTAATACAGCTTTTGGAAAACAGGTAATCTGAGGTTTTCATCAGTACTAATTTATGTTTAATACTGTACTACAGAAATCTTTGCGTGGTATGTAATTTTTCAAAAATGCTTTAGAAACTGATTTGGGCCGAATAGCAAAACAAACTTGTAGACAATCAGACGTGACATGATGTGGAGGAGCGCGCTTTCAGTGCACAGGACGGACATTAGCCGAGCTGAGCGACAGAAACATAGAGATGGCAGATAAAAAACAAAAGAGGAAACCTTCTGCATAACGATAAGGCAAGAAGTAGGACCCATGTAAATATCGGATTAGTTTTCCAGCGCTGGAGAGAACTCAAGGTGCAGAAGGCCTTCGATCGGATGCCGAGGTTGCTTTGTTTCTTCTCGATAGCTGTTTCTACGTGTATTTAGTTTTTATTTGAAATAAAACAGCGAATCCTTGTGGCATGGATGACACAAAAGAGCATACACAGCATAAGATGATATGGAGAGACACAAAGGAGACCGTTGGCAAAAGAATTTTTGAAAAATTTCATTATTTTTGTTTTCTTCGCTTACAAAAAGTGTTCCCATCAGTTCATATAACCCAGATTGCACGTCTGATGGCAGATGGAGTATTCTGACGAGGACTTTCATACCTTTTATACACGGGGATAAAACAATATAGATGGCAGTCTATGGGACACTCTCAGACCTACAGGTTTTCATCCAAAATATCTTAAATTGTGTTCAGAAGACGAATGGAGCTTTTACGGGTTTGGAACAACATGGGGGTAAGTGATTTATGACAAAATTTTCATTTTTGGGTAGAGTATCCCTTTAAATCATACCTGTAAACTCACATTTCAGTCATATCACCCCCCTATAATATTACCTCCAAATAATAACCAAAATAACTTACTTAATACAATATGTAACGGCTATATAATTCTGCTGTTCAAACAATTCAGATTTAACACAAGCACCACCTTGTGGCAAAGAGTGAATTTCCATATTCACGCAGAACATTGTTGTGGTTCTTAACTGGCATATTTACAAGACAAAAAACAAAATTTGGCAAATAATTATTTGGAACCTTAAAAAATAAGAAAAAATAGGTTTTCTGGGGTCGTGGGGCCGACTGTAATGCTGTAGCCCAGGAGTCTTTGGTTTTCTTAAGGTGCCCCTGTCCCTCATACAAATTATATAATAAAATTCATATTATATGAAAAATAATTTGCACATATTGAGAGATTTAATAGCAAAACATACCAGCACACAGTGGATTTGGTGTCCAGCTACAGGGCAGGCGCTAGCCATTTGGGTGCCCTAAGCACAAATGCTTGGTGGTGCCCCCCCCCCCTCCCCCTCCCCTCCCCTCCCCCCCCCTCCCCTCCCCAACCAACCACCCACCCACCCCCACCCACCAACCAAAGAAATAACTACCATTCAGAATTTCTTAGTTAGTTTCTCTTTACTTCCAAAATAACTGCTGCAAATGAATACTTGGAACTGAACAATGTAAACACAGACAGTTTAAAAGTGCAAAAAAAGTTTAGTGCAAATAACAGTATAAGTGTAATGAATTTTATGAAGTATGAATTTTAAAGTGCACATTTTAAACTGCAAATAACCATGCAATTATACACAGTACACACACATATATCATGTAGACACAAACTTTTATTTTGAATGCGATTAATCGAGATTAATCTTAATAATAATTTGACAACTCTGTGAATATGAAAATATACAAACACTGAGATTGTGTTTTTTTTTTTTCTAATTGCAGTTTCACCAACAGATGTCGCCCTTGGCCGAACCTCTTGAAAATGACCGCATGCCCTAGTACAACAACGAAAAATCTTTATCTAAGCGGTCTAATTTGGCAAAATCACATCACGTTTAAGTTGCATGTTTTTTCTAAAGTTCAGACTGAGGCAGATAGACATTGTATTGAAGCGAAGAAATTACAATAGGGAACGTTCTGCACTAATAGCTATATGCACACGTGACACATCTGTAATGTACGGGGAAAATTAGCTTTATTTGTCATTCAAATATGACGATGAGGACCCCAACGATTGGCCTTCCTTTCCTTCTCAAACAAACTGCATCTTTAACAGCCCAAGTTTCACAATTTCCCCGGACCCCGTTAAAATAAAAGACTCAACATGCAGGGCTAAAAGCCCCGGATCTTTTGCACTACTAGCGACGCGGACGCGCCGACGCCCCTGGACATGCATAATACACGCAAGGGCTACAAAACTAACATTTTTATTTTAAACATTGTCTTACCTGCAAGCGACGCGCGAGCATCATCCCGCTGTCTCTTCTTTTTCTTTTTTTCCGCCCCCGACTCTTGGTGCCTTTTCGAGGCCATGTCTGAGGTCGGTGTCTGCCAAATTTGACATTGATTGAGGCATAATCGAACAGACCACTGGGAGGTGGGAAAGGGGGGGCACCAGAGGGAGACTGGCACAGAGATTCACCTTTTTCTCGACTAATTTGGTCTAGGCCTATATTACTTTTGTATTGCTTTTGTATATTAACATGCTTTTAGAAATATTTTATTTGTTATTTATACTACATTGTGATGATTTTTTCACGACCCAGATTTTTTGGTGCCCCCCCAAGCACTTGGTGCCCTACGCGCAGTGATGTGTTTGTGCGGAGCGCCGGCCCTGTCCAGCTATCTCGTGTGCATGTGGCCTCTTCTGCCATTTTTATCGTACCCAGACTCTCAATAGTTATATTGTTTAGCTCCCAGTTTCATATCTTCTCTGAAGTAATAGTACGGTCTAGACACATGCTGGTCACGTGGAACTCCACATCTAATATCTTACACAAGATTCACATGCTTTTAGTAACATGCAGTGAGTTCATCAGCAAATCCAGAAATGTTTCTCTATAATCTTACCTACACAAACAGGCTCATAGTCCCACTTTCCGTTATCTTGGCATGTAAATTATTTGCTAGTTTCTTTTGTACCGTATAGCCAGCATTTTTTAGAGCAGGTGATCTCCACACTTTCTCCAGCTCTGAAAATAGTTTTTTCCACTGGCTTGTTCTGTTTTACTCCAAAATAATTGTGTTAACATAGGCTACTTATTTTATTTTAAGTGAAGTTATTTGGTGTTTACGTGTTGGAGAGCAATGTTTAGATAAAAGCGTTTGATTTTACGTGAACCAGCTGAAATGTGTTTTCTGTTAGTTTAAAAAATGTTGGGTTATTGCATTTAGTTTTCAGTTTCCAGAACTCTAACAAAATAAATCTGAAGACTCTCTTATTTTTTTTTTTTTTTATCCAGAATTTATTTATTCAGTGCAGAAATTGAATTGAATAAAGAACCTGTAATTATTATGTATTGATAAGCATCTTTTGGCATGTAAACTGATAAAAACAACAGCCTGTAACTTTATTTATCATAATCTTCTGTATTAAGAACTGATGATCCTTCAGCTGTGAATGGAAATGGAGAAACACATTGTCGCAGAAGGAGCAACTCATGCACACACAGTCAACGCCGCTTCAGAATACAGCTTGGAATTCAAACCATTACACCGAGTTAGGTTCTTTTTACATTAAACTTTTTCCTCCCATTTTATTTACATTTTGGGGTTTTACTAACTTAAGATGTTGAATGGAATTAATTTTCTCATTAAAGAAACTCTTTTAAGAATTGTATTTCTATGGAACTAAGTCTTACATGAACCAAATGTAATCAGTTTGTCTACTAGCACAGGGAATTTCAAATTGGAAATAAAAAATATTCAGAAACATAATTTTTACTTCTGTCAGGACCACTATCGTCAAAGATGACTGACAATTACCATACAGTTTGGATTAGTATATGATCTGGTCAATGACTTCCTGCTCATCCATGAAGCCTAGCATGGATAAGAGCAGGGAGAGCAGCGATAACTCCCTAAGGTAAACAGAACAGAACCAACATAAATGCATTGCAGATATTATTAATGTTCAGTCATTTAAAGTACACATTTTAGAATTAGTATGATTCAAAGGGGAATCAGAAGGCTGAATCCTGACTGGACGAGAGGAGGAGCTGGGGATGGACTATTGAGCCAACATGAAGCCACTGATAATACTGAAAAAGCTTACAGTATATACAGAATGCTGTGATAGGCATCGTATCCCTTTTGGTAGATGAGGATCAGCTGAGAGTCGGCTGATGCGAGCTTGACTGACGTGACCTGCCAGAACTAACGCTACGCTTGATATATGTAAGGACCACTATCATCAAAGATGATTGACAATTAGCATCCATTTTGTTTGGTGGTATAGCTATGCTCTGGTCAATGACTTCCTGTGCATCCATGGAGCCTAGACTGGAAAAGAGCCGGGATAACCTCTAAAACACAACTCATCCCAAACACAAACTGACAGCGAAAATCTCAATGCTTTAAAGCACCACTATGTAGTTTTTCTACCTTAAAATAATGTCTCTAAAATTATTTCAGTTGTAGAACACCTCTTAACCGGATGAATTCTACTGCCACTGCTACCTGAGCAGCCGCTAGAACCACACTCTGGAAGTTTCTGTAGCTGTGTGGAACTCGGGTCGGTACACACAGCCCCATCCATCCCCTGCCAGCGGAAGAGTGTGACCTGCTTTATGGCATGTCTCATATTTTACTCGTAGCCTGGGTGGAGTTAGCCAACAGCTAACTATAAGACAAAACAATCTAATATGCAAGTCTCAAAACCAACACCATGGCAAAGCCTGCAAAGAAACCAAAAAGGGATTTGTCGGAGGAAGCGAAGAAAAGAAAGAGAGAGAGTGAGATCGGACACGAGCCCAAACACTAATCAATATCGGACGGGCTTACAAGTCTGTAACCTAGAGCGCTCCCAAAATAGTGAATAGTTTTCGGGCACTGGCTGTAACCATGTGTACCATGTCTGTTTCGACACCCAAGATCCAAAAGCTGATTCCCCAGTCTACTTCACATCTGAACTGTTATTCAAAAAAAGAGGCTCTGATGATTGACAGCCTTATAAACTTATGACAATGTCAGATGTAGGCTATAATGGACATTATGGCTACATGATTATGTGGACAACATTTTATTATATAAATTACACCCTTTGCAAACAATGCTACATACAAAATATGCAAGCAAAAAACTAGGTAAACATACCACTGTTCTTTTTGTTATTGTAGTTTTCAATTCTGGAGTAACAATAAATAAAAAAAATTAATGATATTTGTAGAACATAGTGTAACACTGGCTACTTAACCTGGTCGGTGGACATGGTTTCAAAACGAGGTTTCTCCATTCGCCGCTTCGGTCAGCTTAGTCAGCAAATTCAAGTTTATTTTGCTGCCCACAGGCAAGCTTATACAGCAACATATTTATGACACTCAGTATTTCTCAACCACATGGGGGGAAACGTGAGCAAAAGTTACATGGTGTTGCTTTAAGCAAAGATTCAATGACCCATGAGTATGTTGCCAAAACCTGCATAAGCCATAGCAACAAGCATGTTGCCCTTAACCAGATGACCAGAATGAGTATGTGGCGAATACCTGAAAAGCTTGTTCTTAGAAACAACCAGATAGCCTTTAGACAAGCATGTTTGCAATGGAACCAGATAGCCTTGAGAAAAGCATGCTCCCAATATAACCATTGCTTTAAGAACAAGCATGTTCCAATAGCAACCAGACAGCTCTGAAACAAGCATGTTTCCAATACAACTGATAGAACAATCATGTCTGATATTCGAAACAGAATCAACACTGAACCAACCTCACAGAACAACGCCCGTTTGCCATTTTCTCCCCAGAGCTGCGCCATAGCTGATTCTGATTCTGCCCATGTCATGATCGTTATTTAGTCTATCATTGCAAAGCTGTCTGAATCTGCTGTTTATTGCTATACAAATAAAGGGGACCAGACTTGATAGTTTAAAGCACAGCATGTTGCCAATGACAAGAGATAATAATGCACATTGCCAACAACACACCCCATGTGGGGCCCATAGGGGATGCAACTGGGCCAATATCTGGGGCCCATCTGGGACCCAGCAAATTTTTTCCTTAGTTTCCATGGTGGCCCAACATGGGTTAGCCCAGATGGGCTGATGATGGGCCCTTGATGGGCTCCATATAGGGCCCATATGACCAGGTAGCTCCCATTTGGTGCCTTCGTAAGTGCCTACATGGGTTAGTGATGGGACACAGCTAGATCACGTGGGTCACAACAGGTATACACATGGGCTAATATATTTATTTGTTTGGGTTACCTTATTTTACAGTACACCCCTAAACACAATCATTACATTAAATCCACTAAAATGCTAAAGGTATTCAATAAACAGAAACCAGTAGTTCATGCTTTTAAGCAAAGTTTATTTGGAATAATTTAAACATGACTATTATAACTTGTATATTTACAACTTTATAAAACACAAGTATCAAAAAAAAGAAGTTAATTTTAAGCTGAAGAACTTTTTTTCTTGTAAAAACTTCATAACTTGTATTCTGCGTGCTTTAAGCAAGGTTTCATTGGAATAATTTGAACCTGGCGATTATAACTTGTGTATTTACAACTTTATAAAATATAAAAATCTTAAAGTTTAAGTGAAGCTCTTGACAAACATTATTTGAATAACTTGTATCGTTTGTATACACATATCTGAAAACTCTAAAATACATTTCACAAACAAACAAACAAACCGACAGTGCAGCTCCTCACTCGTCTGTCCTTGTTCTCCCAACGACCCTTTAAAAAAACGATAATAAATCAACCACTGTGCCACTTTTTCACAGTTAAAAAAGATGTGTCTTTTTAAAGGTTGTATTTCCATTTAATAATTTAAGAATATCTTAAGACTTACCTATCTTGCTCTCTACTATGTGACCTCGCAGAACGGTTTCCTCCCATCGCCGATTAGCCACTTTGACACTGACTTTTCAGCCTCTTTTCTGAAAATTTGATATGTAAGAATTTTTTTCAAGCTTCCTGTAAAACACACAAAAAGCATTAAAGTTAGATTAAATTACAAATTTAAGCCCTTGCAATAAATAACCAGTCATCTCCAGTTTTTTTTTTTTTTTTCAGGACGTACAATAATGGTACTGGATATAATATTTTATCATAAATGATTTCTGTGTAAACAAAAAAACAGAAATCTGTCCATCTAAAATTTTCTTTTAAAAAATTAAATTTACAACTCACAAATTTCAAAATCTGTCCATCTGAAATATTTCTGTTTACAAGATTTATAATTTTATAATTCATGCAATGTATAGGTCATTTCCAATGCCATATAATCTATTTCCCGACCCACCAAAATATTTGAGATAAAAAAAAAAAAAAAAAATTTACATTATTTTAAGCCTTATCTTAATTAAAAGTTTGATATGACAGAAATTAAGTATTTTAGAAAAATAACCATTTTATTTTAGTGTACAAATATTTAAGTTTTTAATTTCTTTGTTGACAGATGTTAAAATATGAAGAACATCCATAAAAGCATTGAAACGAGCTCACTCCAGTGAACTGTGATCTGTGCTGCGTGTTGTTAAACTCATCGCGGGGTTCAGCGCAGAAAAATGCATTCATGGTCACTTCCATGGCGGTATTGTAAGGGAAGCGGTGCACAATCCAGCACTTTTTTAGGAAAGCATAAGAAGTGAAGCAGAACTAGGCAAAACAATATGGAGATTAAATAATTGTGAAATATGTAAAAATAATAAGCAGATGCGTCTCATTTTAAATAAACACTAAAAATAATGATATGTGAGATTTACTTCAGTCAGAAATTTACTTTTGCAATGGTCAGAAATAAATAAATGTTTATCATTATCTTCCAAAAGATTTTTGAACTTTGGCACTTTTCTCTATATAGAGATGATATGTCAAGGAAATATTGCGTAAATTTTGAGCTATGTGGAAATGTTTAAATCTTGAACAGTGCAGTTCAAACAGCAATCTCATAAAGAAAACAACTCATTTATTTAAAATAGTCCTTACTAAAAGAACCAACAGTGCAGTTCAAACAGCAATCTCATACAGAATACAGCGCATTTAAGTGAGCTAGTTTTTTCTTAAAAATAATGCGGACCGATCGAACCTTTTAATAATGACGTTGCTATGAGAGCCTCACTGTAATTACAACTCGTGCGCGCCCGTGCTTTAAAATACGCAACGCATGTTTTAAATCGCGGACTTAATTGCAATTCATAATTAATGTTGGTAGGCTATATCGTGCAGCCCTAGACTGAACTGTGTGAGTGTGTGTGTCATTTAAACGCAAATTTAGCTGCAGCCAAGTGACTGTGGGACCCATCTTGCTCCATTCCGCGACCCACAGTTTAAAAACCCCTGCTCTAATACGCCCCCACATATCTACGTCACTATGTGGGAAGATTATCATAATGCTGCCCAGATGTTCATGCAAAGAAAGAAGGCGTACCTTTTATTCTAGTAGTATCGTTGTTGCTGCTGCCGCCATGTCGTATAGACACAGTGTGTTTCGTTGTGAGAGTGAAACTGCTTTGTTTTGCCTTCCAAAATAGGACGATATCCACTTTGTCATGCCTGGAGCTGATCCGTGCTGGTCGCTGAGGAAACACATCAACTTTGCACTGTGGATGGCCGGATCAGGTTTCACCGTGGACGAAGCGGAGTCCAGCCCGTCGTCACATGGGGTTGCTGCAAGCCCGCCGGACGCTCCTTCGTAAAATCCGCTGGCCGCACTGTTCTCAAGCCCGCCCACCTCTGCTCACTCAAGCCAGCCTCCGCTCACTCTAGGCCGCAGCTCATTAAAGGCTGCGATGTGTGACGCTGTTTCGTTGAGAAAGCGAAACTACTTTTTTTGGCCTTCTAAAAGAGGACACGACTAGAAATCATGTTTATATCACGTTTATAATCGGTTTTAATGTTTATGTCTCGTCATTCCAGCCAGGCAGGGCATCATAATATGTTAAGGAGCGTAACATTTCCGTCACACACTTAAGGTATTCGGCCAATCACAATGCACTGGATAGGTGGCCAATCACAGCAAACCTCACTTTTCAGAGCGATGAGCTTTGTAAAAAAAAAAACTATGCGTTTCAGAAGGTGGGGCATAGAGGAGCAACAATAATGTACAGTATGTGGAAAATAATGTGTTTTTTTTAACCTTAAACTGCATAAACACATTTCATTACACCAAATACACAAAATAATGTTCTTTTTAGCAGCATCATTTGAATCAACAAAAAGTTACTAACTCTATCGAAGTATACCTAGTCCATATTCTCATAATTTGGGGTATCGTTTGTCCAATCAAAGAAAATACAATTCATTCAATCAAACCAAACTGATTTAATAAGAACAAACTAAAAACAACAAACTCAACTCTATCGAATAACCTCTGTTTGCACATGAATGTTGTAAATAATCTAACAACAAATACATATACCTCATACAGCCTCAAGCAGTTTGAGCCCTCGAACCTAACCCCTCCCATTCCATCCAACAAAACAAAACTCAACTCAAGTGGTAATTCAAAATTAAAAAGGAAAGGCCCTCATTCTTCTTGTAGCTTCATCCACAGTACTGCCTCCAATTTCTGCCACCACAGCAACCTAATGTAAAACAAGATTATTATTATTGGGGATACAAAAAAAAAAAATTGAATAATTGCAATTACATTTCCCCCTAAATCTACTGTGTGTATCGAGTCCATACACACTAGTCTATTATTCACAATTCCTATGGAACACTCCCATAATTCCTATATACTTTTTACTTTAAAGGGATAGTTCACCCAAAAATGAAAATTATGTCATTAATGACTCACCCTCATGTCGTTCCAAACCCGTGAGACCTCCGTTCATCTTCGGAACACAGTATAAGATATTTTAGATTTAGTCCGAGAGCTTTCTGTTCCTCCATTGAAAATGTATGTACGGTATACTGTCCACGTCCAGAAAGGTAATAAAAACATCATCAAAGTAGTCCATGTGACATCAGAGGGTCCGTTAGAATTTTTTGAAGCATCGAAAATACATTTTGGTCCAAAAATATCAAAAACTACGACTTTATTCAGCATTGTCTTCTCTCCGGGGTCTGTTGTGAGCGCGTTCACAGCACTGCAGTTTAGTGATATCCGGTTCGCGAACGAATCACACGATGTAACCGGATCTTCTTGAACCAGTTCACCAAATCGAACTGAATCGTTTGAAAGGGTTCGCGTCAACAATAAGCAACAAATGACTTAAGCTGTCCTCTGGAGTCGAATGGCTGACACTCCCTCTGAGTTCAAATAAACCAATATCCCGGAGTAATTCATT
>NC_056593.1:12192582-12198099 GCF_018340385.1 Cyprinus carpio | reverse complement strand
TGCGAACCATTTCAAACGATTCAGTTCGATTTGGTGAACTGGTTCAAGAAGATCCGGTAACATCGAGTGATTCGTTCGCGAACCGGACATCACTAAACTGCAGTGACATACATTTTCAATGGAGGAACAGAAAGCTCTCGGACTAAATCTAAAATATCTTAAACTGTGTTCTGAAGATGAACGGAGGTCTCACGGGTTTGGAACGACATGAGGGTGAGTCATTAATGACATAATTTTCATTTTTGGGTGAACTATCCCTTTAATTACAATCGTGTTGCCTATGCTACAGAAACATTCTCTATAGCAAAAAAGCTACAGTACTGTGAAAATATCTTAGGCCACCATTACATTTGTTGTTTTGGAAATGGTATAATGATTATCTTTTATTAGATAGAAAAAATTAGAAAAATTAGAGATAGGAATCAAGAATCTTGTCCAGATCTCAATGGACGGACCGAACGTCAACTGGAAAGTATTCAAAATACTCCAGAAGCAAGTGCAGAAAGATGCAGGAAAGTCCCTAATTAACATTGGTTCGTGTGGGTTGCACATACTGTACAATGTGTTCAGAGATGGATGTAAATCCACCGGATGGGAAGTTGAACACGGACTCTCTAGCTTGTATTGGCTGTTCCATGATTGCCCTGCACGTCACGTTTTATGACAGCAACTGGTTGTAAAACTCCCATGGCTTAAATTTTGTAAGCACCGGTGGATTGAGAATGTCAACATTTCAGAAAGAGGATTGCTATTCTGGCCACACGTCAAACAATACATTGAGATGGTAGAGAGAGGTGAACTACCCAATCCAAAAGTAAAGTCATTTGAAGAGGTGAAGATGCGCTGTGCTGATCCTCTCTTCCCAGTGAAAATGGGAATATTCAACCACATTGCAAGAGAAATTGACCCCTTCCTCACCATGTATCAGTCTGACCAACCAATGCTGCCATTTCTCTCCGGTGATATGTACAAACTGATTAAAGGTAAGGATAAACATAAATTGTGTGATTGCTAATAATGTTTATTTCTACACACTGCAGTACAAACATTCAGAGACGCATGCAAAAATAAAATGAAATTTTTGACGTTTTCCATTATATAATCTTGAGCAAGATTTTGAATATGTTTAAATAGTTTTAAAATAGCATGTTTTTGTTTTTAGAAATGTTAGATGCAGGACAGTGGAATAAAACATTGTTTAGAGACGCGTTTTTAGAGCTATTTTTTAGAGCTTTTAAAATAGAGCGACACCTACTGACCAAACCGCAAAGGTTTTTTTGCCAACCACATTAACTGAAGGAGGCACCTGCACGATAACTTGTTATTATTATATTTATATAAAATTAAAAGTTAAAGTAATATGTTTATTATTTTACTATTACTATAACTGTTAAGACCATTTTTTTGGTTTGTTTTTAGTTAACAGTTCATGTACTGTTCATTCTTGTAGTTTAATAAATTCATTGATAGTTAAATAAGTAAAAATATCAGTTGTTTTTAGCTCAAAAGAAAAATTTGTAAATTTTATTTGGCTTGTAAATTTGCAAATTAAGGTATCAAACTGAAGAACAAAATCACTTAATTTGACTTTTTCACAGGCATCATGGGATGATTTCTGAAGGAAAAGCATCTGGAAGAGGCCACATCCACTCTAAAGCTCCTCCATGTCCCTTTACAAGACAGCAGTCTGCACAAGGACAGTTCTCAGATTGATATTGGGTTTGCAGCAGAAGACACTCTGACCCAACTCAAGTTTTCCAAAAAAATTTCAGATAGGCAGAGACTAGAGATTAAGATGGACTGCAAGAAACTCTTGATCACACTCCTTGAGAAGTTGCTGAAAAAGGCTCCAGTGCATCACACGTTAGTGAGAAGCATGCAGTGCCTTGCCTTGACCCGAGACGCATCGCTGAAAGTAAGGAACTTTGCGTAACTCAAGTGAGAAGGATGTTGCACATACTTGTTAAAGCTAAACATGTAAATTAGGGCAGTGTGCGACGACATCCTTAGAGAGTTTTGTGATTTGGCAGCTCTTCAGGTTAAGTTCAGGGAATTTGACCCCAAAACCGCTCAAGTGGACACCCTGCTGTATGAGATAATGGGAACAAAACCATCACTTTCCAATGTGTGGAATGTGGTGAAGATTCTTCTTGTCTTATCACGTGGGCAGGCAAGTGTTGAAAGAGGTTTTTCAATCAATAAAGAATTAATAGTTGAGAATCAGAGGGAAAGATCTCTAGTGGCTCAGAGGCTCATTGTTGACCATGTCCGATCTGTAGGGGGCATAACCAAGGTATAAATCGCAAAGGACCTGCTCCTTTCACCTGCAGGAGCCAGGCAGAAGTACCATGGGTACCTGGATGAAGAGAAGAGAAAGAAAGAACAACAAGCTGTTGACTTGAAGAGGAAGGCCTCCACAGATGAGCTGGAAGATTTGAAAAGAAAAGAGGGCTAGGATAGAGGCGGACATTTGTGCGCTTGAGAAATCAGCGGATGAATATGCTGAAAAGGCTGAATCTTCAGGCAATCTGACCTTAACCAGCAAATCCAACAGTTTCCAAAGAAAGCATCTCTGCTCAAAATTGAAAAACAGATTGATGAGAAGCTTTCAGAAATGAAAAAATAAATGGTGTTGATTGTTTTGGGCGGATGTAGAAATCAAATAAAGATTAAGTTAACTTGTTAAAGACCATTGTCCAGTGAGGTTCATTTATGGCAGTTAAAGTTAAGGACAGTGTTGCTGGGCACTTGTTTTTTTAGTTTAACATTGTTGCTTCCCTTTGATTTATGTTAATTATCTCCCATGGATTATGTCAATCCATTTTTAAGGGGTTCTCAGGGTTTGATGTATTATGTTATGAAACTGTGTTACTGTGCAAGCGTTATTTAAATAAATGGTTATTTCGTATGCTACACTACAAAACTTGTCATTTATTTTAGTATAAATATGCTGGGTGAAACATGGATTTTCTTCTTCTTTAACATGTATACATAGACATTTCATGAAACATTAGGTCATTAATATTTACTAAAGTCATGAAAAATTCATGGAATTTTATTGGTAAAAATGTGTACGAACCCTGACGAGTATTTTACTGAAAACGACTAAATAAACGTCTCAGGTTACGCATGTAACCATGGTTCCCTGAGAATAGGGAATGAGACGCTGCGTCCTCTAGAGGGCGCTATGGGAACACTGTCAGCATGACCGGTGTCTAAAGCATGAATGAAAAAACGACAATGAACTTGACATTGGCAGGCGGAAGCCTATGACATAAGCTAATGAGCGACTGCGGATATAAAAGGGCACTTGTAGAACACATCATCCTCTTTTTTGTCTGAGGAGACACGGCATTA
Source organism: Cyprinus carpio (assembly GCF_018340385.1). Classification (NCBI taxonomy): domain Eukaryota; kingdom Metazoa; phylum Chordata; class Actinopteri; order Cypriniformes; family Cyprinidae; genus Cyprinus; species Cyprinus carpio. Next base: position 12,194,742 of record NC_056593.1, on the reverse strand, counting down.
TGCCGAAGCATGGCACAGAGACGCAGCGTCTCGTTCCCTATTCTCAGGGAACCATGGTTACATTCGTAACCTGAGACGTTCCCTTTCGAAAGGGAACTCCACGCTGCGTCCTCTAGAGGGCGCTATGGGAACGTATATACCAACGCCGCCATGCTGAGGGAGAAGTGCCTAGGTAACCGTTTCCCCAAGTCAGGACTTGAGGAACAGCATCCCTACTAGCGAAACGCTAGGCTTTACGGCAGGCTCACGCTCCAATCATCATAGACTAACTCACCGTCCAAGTCTGGAGCTCTAAGAGTGGAGGTCTCAGTATTTAATAACTCTCTAAAGCGAGAGGAGACCCAGCTACACTCTATGCCAGCGGCAGGTAGTAACTACTGCCTAGGCGGAGCTCTGGAGAGCGGAGGCTTCAGCAAAATTACTCTCTAAAATGAGAGGAAACCTACGATGCTCAACCCTGCAGGGGAGCTCTTAAGAATGGAGGCCTCAGCATAACGGCCTGACTACACTCAGTGCTAAAGACAGTCAGTGAGGCTCACAGAAAAAGGAGCCTACATACCAATAGTACTGTCTTAAGCAGAGCTCTGGGGAGCGGAGGCTCCAGCAGAATGACTCTCCTAACCGAGAGGAAGTCAACAGGAGCACCCTGCTCACCATAACTCTCAATGCTGAGGGGAGCGATGCTCCAAGTGTGTTAGTAGGCACACACTGGTTGAGTGGACCCAAAGGTACCGGGAGGTCTAACCAACTCAGAGAAAGGGAACGTAGCTAATAACCGTAACCCTTACCGTACAGGATTCCAGACAGTGCACAGAGTCTTGCATGCACACTGACCCCTTATGTGGATTTTAGAAAGTCTGCAAAGGTTCTAGCGTGCACACTTACCACTATGTGGATTTTAGAAAGTATGCACACTCACCACTGTGCATCAGTTGTGGGGAGCGGAAACTTCAGCAGAATGACTCTCAAAATGAGAGGAAGCCTACCATGCTCAACCCTCTTAGAGAAGCTCTTAAGAGTGGAGGCCTCAGCATGACAACTCTCTAGAGTGAGAGGAGGCCTGACAACACTCAACGCTAAAGACAGTTCGCAAGGCTCACAAAAGAGGAGCCTACCTACCAATACTACTATCCAAGCGGAGCTAAGGAGAGCAGAGGCTTCACAGAATGACTCTCTTAAATGAGAGGAAACCTACACACTCAATCCTAGTTTGAGCTCTTAAAAGTGGAGGCCTCAGCCTAGCCACACTCAATGTCAAAGACAGTTACTGAGGCTCAAATAGAAGAGCCTACACCCCTTTACTGCCTAAGCGGAGCTCTGGGGAGCGGAGGCTCCCGCAAATTGACTCTCCTAACAGAGAGGAAGTCAACAGGAGCACCCTGCTCACCATAACCCTCCATGCTGAGGGGAGCGATGCTTCAAATGGTTAGTAGAGACACACTGGTTGAGTGGGCCCCAAGTATGCGTAACCCTTACCGTACAGGATTCCAGACAGTGCACAGAGTATTACGTGTGCACTTACCACTTACGTGGATTTTAGAAAGTGTGCAAAGGTGCTAGTGCACACTCACCACTATGTGGATTTCAGGAAGTACACAGAAGCTTGTGTGTACCTAATTCCCTAAGCATCAGCTCTGGGGAGCGGAGGTTTCAGCAGAATGACTCTCTACATGAGAGGAAACATACCATGCTCAATCCTGGTAGGGGAGCTCTTAAGAGTGGAGGCCTCAGCCTAGCCACACTCAGCGTCAAAGGCAGTAGTGAGGTCTCTACTGCCTAGGCGAAGCTCTGGGGAGCGGAGGCTTCAGCAAAATGACTCTCAAATGAGAGGAAACCTACAATGCTCAATCCTGTTAGGAGAGCTCTTAAGAGTGGAGGCCTCAGCCTAGCCACACTCAGCATTAAAGGCAGTAGTGAGGTCTCTACTGCCTAGGCGGAGCTCTGGGGAGCGGAGGCTTCAGCAGAATGACTCTCAAATGAGAGGAAACCTACAATACTCAACCCTGGTAGGGGAGCTCTTAAGAGTGGAGGCCTCAGCCTAGCCACATTCAGCGTCAAAGGCAGTAGTGAGGTCTCTACTGCCTAGGCGGAGCTATGAAGAGTGAAGGCTTCAGCAGGATGACTCTCTTAAACGAGAGGAAGCCTAACACTCAACCCTCT
>NC_056593.1:12087807-12192518 GCF_018340385.1 Cyprinus carpio | reverse complement strand
TCTCTAAAGCGAGAGGGGGCCTGACAACACTCAGCGCTAAAGACAGTTGGCGAGGCTCACAAAAGAAGAGGAGCCTACCAACCAATATTACTTCCCAAGCGGAGCTAAGGAGAGCGGAGGCTTCAACAGAATGACTCTCTTAAATGAGAGGAAACCTACACACTCAATCCTAGTTTGAGCTCTTAAGAGTGGAGGCCTCAGCCTAGCCACACTCACCGTCAAAGGCAGTTAGTGAGGCTCAAATAGAAGAGCCTACACCCCTCTACTGTCTAAGCGGAGCTCTGGGGAGCGGAGGCTTCAGCAGAATGACTCTCTAAAACGAGAGGAAACCAACAACGCTCAACCCTGGCAGGGGAGCTCTTAAAAGTGGAGGCTTCAGCATAACGACTCTCTAAACCGAGAGGAGACCTAACTACACTGAATGCTAAAGACAGTCAGCGAGGCTCACAGAAAAGGAGCCGACATACCAATAGTACTGTCTAGCAGAGCTCTGGGGAGCGGAGGCCCCAGCAAAATGACTCTCCTACCAGAGAGGAAGTCAACAGGCACACCCTGCTCACCATAACCCTCTGCTGAGGGGAGCGATGCTCCAAGTGTGTTAGTAGGGATGCACTGGTTGAGTGGACCCCAAGGTACCGGGGGTCTAACCAACTCAGAGAAAGGGAATGTAGCTAATGCACGTAACCCTTACCGTACAGGATTCCAGACAGTGCACAGAGTCTTGCGTGCGCACTGACCCCTTATGTGGATTTTAGAAAAAGTGTGCAAAAGTGCTAGCATGCACACTTACCACTATGTGGATTTTAGAAAGTATGCAAAGTCTTCACATGCACATTCACCACTATGTGGATTTCAGGAAGTACACAGATGTTTGTGTACTTAATTTCTTAAGTATCAGCTCAGGGGAGCTCTTAAAAGTGGAGGTCTCAGCATGACGACTCTCTAAAGCGAGAGGAGACCTGGCTACACTCAGCGCCAGAGGCAGTAAGCGAGGCTCAAGAAAGAGCCTACAAACTCATATCACTGCCCCTGACGGAGCTCTAAAGAGTGAAGGCTTCAGCAGGATGACTCTCTTAAACGAGAGGAAGCCTAACACTCAACCCTCCTAGAGAAGCTCTTAAGAGTGGAGGCCTCAGCATGACTCTCTAGAACAAGAGGAGACCTGACTACACTCAGCGCTAAAGACAGTTAGCTTGGCTCCCAAAAGAAGAGGAGCCTACCTACCAATAGTACTGTCCAAGCTGAGCTATGGAGAGTGGAGGCTTCATCAGAATGACTCTTAAATGAGAGGAAACCTACACACTCAAACCTAGTTTGAGCTCTTAAGAGTGGAGTCCTCCACATAATGACTCTCTAAAATGAGAAGAGACCTAGCCACACTCAGCGTCAAAGGCAGTTAGTAAGGCTCAAAATAGAAGAGCCTACACTCCACTACTGCCTAGGCGGAGCTCTGGGGAGCGGAGGCTTCAGCAGAATGACTCTCTAAACGAGAGGAAACCTAACAACGCTCAACCCTGGTAGGGGAGCTCCTAAGAGTGGAGGTCTCAGCATAACGACTCTCTAAAGCGAGAGGAGACCTGGCTACACTCAGCGCCGGAGGCAGTAAGCGAGGCTCAAAGACAGAGCCTACAAACTCAATCACTGCCCATGACGGAGCTCTGAGAGCGAAGGCTTCAGCAGGATGACACTCTAAAATGAGAGGAAGCCAAGCACTCAACCCTCTTAGAGAAGCTCTTAAGAGTGGAGGTCTCAAGGTAACATCTCTCTAAAACGAGAGGAGACCTGACTACTCAATGCTAGATGCAGTTAGTGAGGCTCACATAGAGCCTACATATTTATAGTTCTGTCTAAGCGGCACCACAGAGCTCCGTTGAGAGTACCAGGAACTGTGATCTCAGCCTAGCCCCCTCAAGAACCGCTGATCAGGGAGGCTCACAGAGAGCCTCACAATCTGGGCTGAGAGGATGAGAAGGCTCAGAGGAGGCTCAAACAAGAGTCTAACAACTTAAAAAACTTGCCTTTTTTTATACCAAATCAGGAGCCTCCTTCACCAATAATGTAGATAATCCACATTATACACAGTTCCTATTCTATAAATATATACAAAAGGAATTCTGGAAGAAAAAAGCATTCCACGTCAGATTCCTTCCATGCCCCATCTACAATACCCATGATCGGCCTGATTAACTACCCCGGCAGACACAAGACCCGAAACACGGGTGAGAGGCGCTAAATTTTCAAAAGAATCAGGCATTCTCAATGCAATCACCTCTCGCAGCGTTGCTATCTCACCTGAGATCCATACATTCTGATCAAACACTTAATTCCCTCAAGAATCAGACGAGAACTGAAACCGCCGCGAATGCATCGCATTAAGCTTGTCTCAGCTCTCTCGTGCAAACGCTGGCAAAAACTCGAGTACAGACCTCTGCTCTATTAGCTCCGCGATTGCAACAGTGAGCGCATCCTACTCCCTCGTGACTCAAAACACACATGCTTAGTACACAAGGCTTGAAGACAAAAAAGAGGATGATGTGTTCTACAAGTGCCCTTTTATATCGGCAGTCACTCATTAGCTTACGTCATAGGCTTCCGCCTCCCAATGTCAAGTTCATTGTCGTATTTTCATTCATGGTTCAGACACCGGTCACGCTGACAGCGTTCCCATAGCGCCCTCTAGAGGACACAGCGTGGGGTTCCCTTTCGAAAGGGAACCTAAGCCACATAAATAGCCTTAGCAACAAGCATGTTGCAAATAACCTGAAAGCAAGGAACTTAGCTTAGCTTCGTGAAGACATTTAGAGCTGTGACGTGGATGGTTGATCTCTTGATATCCTTCTTGATGCAGGAAATGCGGATCCCATCTGAACTTTTACTTGAGTCCATGTCAATAATGCATTGCTGCGAGCAGCAATGCTAACTCAGTCACTTCCAAATCAGGCAGCTTATGATCGATGCAGTAAACACACGTTCTAGATCACAAAATCCTCTTGAAAGAACCCTGAGATGAAAACCACAAGAGGAAAAAAATTCCCTCGCTAATTTGCTGATAATACTGAAAAAGCTTACAGTATATACAGAATGCTGTGATAGGCATCGTATCCCTTTTGGTAGATGATGAATGCCTAAATAATTAATGTGATTTATTCTGTTCTAATCATAAAAAAAAATTTATTGATTTTTTTATGATTATAGTGTTGTCGTTTTTTTTTTTTCTTTAAAAATCTTCTTTAAATATTAAATATTTATTCTGAATATAATCAAATTAAAAAATTAAAAAAAATAAAAAAAATTTTTGGTTTGACATTTGTTTTTTAAAATTCAAAGTACTAGTGGAAAACAACAAATAAGTTCTACATGTAGACATAAAATGAGAAAGTGAAATAGTGTTACAGGTAAAACCAGTTGGTTATATTTGGCAATAAAAAAGTTTTTTTGCTATTTTATTTATTTATTTTTTTAAAATGTCCTGTTGATCGACATACAGAAGAGAAAAATATTTAATTTTAATTGTAAATCCATTTCATATAATCAGCTTCTGATTTGCTGAACAATGAGACATAAAATAAAATTGTAAAATAGCAGACAGTCCTGCGAGCATTTCATTTTGGTCCACAGCTTTGCCTCATCTTCAAAAACATTAATACCAGTACCATACAAATAAAACTTCACTATACAAACAGAATTTAATTGCTTTGCAGGGGTTCAGTTTGCTGAGTATGTATAATGTGTTAATCAATGTTTGGGATTACATCACCACAAGCGAGAAAAAAAGCATACACGGGTCTTTTTCATGTGTAGTGTGAGAGAAAGAGAACAGAGAGAGAATTTAAGGATGTTTATAATAACTCTTATGTTCAAGTCATATGCGAAAGTGTCATAACTGATCCAATACCACTTAAGATCTGTATCAAGACTGGGTGCCCTTGTAGTGCTGTTAACTACATACTAGCCATTAATTCCTGGCTGAAATGAATGTTTGCACCACTAGGAATTTTCTACAATATAAAATAAAATAAACTTCTGTACTGACTATGATTATACTATGTAACATAATGTTGGAATCTTAACTGAAGAATACACATGGTTTTGTAAATAAATTGTTTTGAAAATAAATTTTCCTCATGCCAGCTTGGTGAAGCTACTGTAGTTATTTAATGGACTTTAAAATTGCTTTCATAATAATGAGATGTTTATAGATTTAAGTCAAGTTATTTTAAAATTAAAATTAAAGTAAACGTATTGGCTAGGTAATGTTATCAATTTTTAATGAAATATTAATGAACAGTACAGTCCGGCTTGGATGCGGCAGTGTCGGCATCGCATCTGGTCCGGTTGATTCAGCCTACAATCTGAAAGTGAGTACACAGGCATCCAGGCCGGGTGCGGCAGATGGATCGATGGAAAAGTCTCTAACAGGTGAAAATTTAACTGAAAATGCCCCGAGTGTACGGAGAGGGATTGTGTATGAGGTAGATGTAAATAGCCTATCAGCAAACGTCAAATTGGTAAGTTTTCACTAGACATTAGTGGACAGCAGTTCGCTTGACAGTAAATAAGTATCTAATCCTGAAGTAAGGTTGGTAAAGTGTTTTTTGGTTTCCGATAACCAAGGAAAGGCTATGCAAGGTCCTAAAGATGGCGGCGGCATCAAAAATGTCACGTGACTGAAACCCATGAATAGCGAAACTAAAATGTGTTTAAAAGTGCGACTGACCAAATTGTCCGGCTCGGTTTGCATACCCCCGGTGCGCACCAGTATGCGATCCCCAAACCCAGTGCAAGCTTATGCGTATGATGTGTAAATATCTTAACGAGATGAGAATGTAATTCATAATATGCTCCTCCGTACGGATGACTTCATAAGGTGGTCAGGTCTGGATATTAAACATAAAAATATACTGTGTTTTACAAAACACGAACTGGAGGAAATATATGATATAAATCAAAGTGTGACAAAACTCTGGTCTTTGCATTAGCATGTAAACCTATCCATCTATATGAACTTCATGAAACCTATCCTTATCTGGGACATGAATTCAATGTTATCAGTGATTGGGAAACAGGTTATCAGAAGACTCGCATTGATTGACTCCTCCCCTCTCCCCATAATGATGAAAATCAAGGCTATCAGATTGATTGTAATAACTAAAATTCAACTTCTCCTTCTGAATGTGCATATCCCACAATGCAAAGCTAGTGAGAAAATGGCTCTGTCTCAATAGCCATACAACCCAAGACATTATTTTCCAGTCATGCCGAGACAGAGGTCTTGGAATTCCAAATATTGATTTACACTACCTCCAGAATAAGTCATCTTCGTAATATGTAGAACAATGATGATACAACTGTCATAGTGTTTGCACGTGAGTCACTCTTACATCTACAACTCTGTACATCTACAGCGGTGCAAAATACCAGCTACTTCACACAACAAGCCCCAGTTTCTTGAGTTCAAGCTTAGACCTAATGGTAAATTGGACATTAAAACAGCTGGATTTGGTGTACACTCTGATTGGGTGGATTTGAATGATCTCTGCCACTGCAGCTCTCTTAGCAGGGACCTGATGGAGCAATAGCGGATCTTAATGAGAATATAATAACAGACCTTTATATATGTACTCTAGCAGTACACAGTACTAGCACAGAAAGTACACCTCATCAACTATCGACCAATAACATAAGAGTCTCACTTCTTCACCTCAGATAAGCCCAAAATGCCCAGCATTGGATGGGCTTGAAACTGCAGGGACAGTTAGCACTTCTCCAACTGGCCGACCATTCAGTTTTCCATTCTGTTTTGACAAACCCTTCAATCTCAGAGGACATTCCCATTTTTACGATTAAAGCATGACTACAATGTCTCCCAATGATGTACAATCTGTCAATATGGTTGCCGTCAAATTACAACCACTATTGCCTGTCCCATCAAAATAAACAGGAAAATGAAACAGTTGCTCACATCTTAAATGGATGCTGTTGTTACAAAGGACTGTATGTGACCAGACACGATCGCCTAGTTGATCTGACTTTAAATGACTTAAAAGAAATACATAGAGACAGCAAGGTTTATCCGCATACTTCTGCTGAATTAAACTGGTTCTATCATAACACATCTGAAAGTGACTATTTCAAAAACATTCCAAGCACTCCTGACATTGTAATTGTAACTGAGACTTTGAACTTTGTATTTGTTATTGAGGTTGGCTGTTGTTTTGATCTGTATCTGAATACCTGCTATCTTTCCAAACTGCAGAAATATCAGCCATTGATTGAAGCTATCCCTCAACTTGACTATCATTGTAAGTTAATTACCCTAGTATTTGGAAGTTTAGGCCATGTGCATAAGAATGTGATTAGAGGGTTGCAGTTGGGGGGATTGCAAAAAAAAAAGATTAGCAAAATTCTGTTCAGTTTCAGCCATTATAGGGAGTATGCACATATGGAAACAAATATGTTTTGTCTATTCTTGAGTGTTTAATGTTATAAATAGAAGGACTTGTGAATGTAAGTGAGCCATGTGTAACTGTCATCTTGCTAAATGACTTGCCAAGGTATTTGGATTTTCAGAGTAATTCATAAGAACAGCAAGCAAATTTAACATTTTTATAAGTAACTGTAAAAGTGTGTGTGTGTGTGTGTGTGTGTGTGTGTGTGTGTGTGAAAAAATCCCTTTGTAATCGTTAACATTTTTATAAGTAACTGTAATTTAATTACACTTTTTATTCAGTTACTGTAATTGATTACAATTACATTTATTTTGTAATGAAATTACGCAATTCTGTTACATGTAACTAGTTACTCTGTGTACTATTGCAATGTTTGAAGACTTGAAAGTGTTGTGAATCTTCTTTCATCTCACTCATTTCTAATGAGACAGATACATTCATCACGTAATATTTTTCTTGAATCAATATATAAAATACATGAACCAGTTAAAAACATCTAACAGTATTAAGCAGTAAATATGGCAGTTATTTTAGAATCTGACTTTTACTTCCTGTTCATACGTTACAGACATTTGACTCAAGAAGTTTGACTTCTCTAAGGAAACTTTTTGGTGTGTCCAAATAACAAAGATGAATTGCTACATCAGATTTTTTTTTTTTTTTTTTTTTTTTTTTTTGCTTGTGCTCAGAGAGGTCTGGCGTAAGAAAGAAATCCCTTTGACACTGGTAAATTATTAACTTGTTGATCCATAAGCAGGCAAGAGTTTCAGAGACTCCAAAAAAAAAGTATTTGTAAACTGATCTCAAAATGAGAGTTCCTGTAAAACTCCTCGGCTTCGGCTTTTGGTTGTTTTTCTTAAATTGTGCCCAATGTAAAGGTAAGTGATTTTGTTGTTGATGCTATTTATTTGAATGTCTTTTTTTTTTTAGATTTTACTGACTTCAATAGAAATGTTATATTATATGCAGTTTCCAAAACATTTAACTGTACATTTACGTTTAACATGTAGATTTAGAGAGTGTTGACTAGTTGTGGATGTACTTCAGCATTTAATATACATAAAACAATTATGTCTTTGTGTAACATTTGTTTGTGCTTCGCAGAATGTCTTCGAGAGGACATTACTTTTGAAAAAACAGAACCAGCTGAGAACGCTTCATACGCTGATGGTGAAACAGTGAGAGTGAACTGCATGACAGGTTATACTGGCTTGTATAAATTAAAGTGTGAAAAAGGAGAATGGAAAAAATCCATTGAGCGACCATGTGCAAGTAAGAGAATTGTCAATATACGATGGCCACATAGTTATTAAATCATTGTTACCATGTAAAGTAAAACATGTTTGATTTCCGCAGGGAAAAAATGTAGTCATCCAGGCGACACACCAAATGGTAATTTTGAACTTAAAGAAGAGGACACAGATTTTTTTTTTATCAACAAACATTTATACATACAAGAAAGAAAGGGTAAATGTACTTATGCTTTTTTTATCATATGGAATGTATACTTTCCTCTTGAGTTTGATAATCCTTGTACTTGTAAAATAATTATGTTCACAGGTATGAAATGACAAGCAGAATGAATCATCGTACCTGCAGAGCTCAAGGATGGGACAACGCTGTCCCTGTCTGTGAGGGTACGATTTCTTTAAAATCAGTTTTTCCTCTTTTTTTCTCTCGTTTAATATCTCTCCATCATAGAATAGTGACTCATAAGCTAGAAGAGAATTATAACTAAAAAGATTTATTGATTTATTATTTAGTGACTGGTTTGTTGGTTTCTTTATTTTTATTTTCATATTCAGTGGTGAAATGTCCAGCCATCAGCACAGATGGGGAGGTGACTGCGTCGGGTAACACAGAGGAGGGAAGTTATGGTGATGTTATTCACTTTGAGTGTGTATCTTCTGACAAAATGATAGACGGAAGTAGTGATATTCGCTGTGAAGAGACGGGAAAATGGAGTGACGTTGTTCCAAAGTGCAAAGGTTCATTTAATTTTTATATATATATAAAAATTCTTTTTTTATTTATTTTCTTATATAAATATAAATAATATATATTGTGTGTGTGTGTGTGTGTGTGTGTGTGTGTGTGTGTGTGTGTAACATTCTATTAAAACACCAAGCATATCATTTCAGTGCTGCTAATAAAATCAGTACATACCCTTGTATATGAATATGACAATAATAGTACTTATAGGGCTGGGCGATATAGCCAAAAAAATTGTCACAATAAAATGTTTAATATAATCGATATTGATAAATGTAGTACATACCAACAATTATCATGATAAATGTACAATTTTTATTTAGTTCAAAGGCCAATTTTTGATGCTGAATGAAAGTTTTAGAAAGTAGACAGTTGACTGTGGTATTATCAGAAACAGGTGAACATTTCATTCATATATTCACGTATTGATATGACCATCTGTAAAAAATGCTAGACATGCACTGAGCTTGAATTGGGATGAATATTTAAAACTTATGTTCATTAACAAAAACAGTAACATCTGTAAAAAATGTAAAAACCTACTTTTTATAGGGTAAAATTTTAATATTCTGACATGATTAAATTATGATTACAATTAACCATTGGTCTTCCATATAGTATTTAGATCATGTTAACGACAGATACTCACTATCATGAAAATAACTATATTGTTTCTATTGCATTTATTATGAAAAAAACTGTAGCCTAAAGACATTTAATACAAAACAAATGCAAAAACTACACTATATTTATATTTAAAAAAAAAATATAAAATAAAATAATTTAATATATTTAATGTTAATTTATGTTATATTATATTATATTATATTATATTATATTATATTATATTATATTATATTGCTCCTTTAATACATTTAATGTCTGCATTACTAATATAATCCCACATTTCTGCCACAATACTATGGTAACAGTTAGTGTTACTACAGTAAATTAATGGTGACTGTTTGTGGTTTGTGGACTGAAAAGCCTTCTAACTGGATTGTTGTTGCAGAATGTTTCTCCTGTTTTCCGTGTCAGTGTCGTTAAGAATGTCAGTGCTGTTTCACCAGGCTTTAAACTAGTTAAAATTACCAAGACATTTGTGGTTTGTATCGGAGAACTCTGCACTGAACTTTATAAGATAAACTCGGGAAACATAATTTAAAAATCTGGAAGTGCATTTCACAACCCTTTTAGCTTCCACCAGCCTGTAACTCTGCATTTGTAGTCAACAAGGTGCGGTACACAAATTAATTTGAACTGAACTGAAACTGTACAAAAATTATACTGTGTCAACTTAATACAACGTAAACATTTTCCAGATAATATGTGAATTACTGTGGCTTCAGTACAGTGACAACATGTAAGTTTTTTATTTCATTTCAGTTTTTATAATTTAGGCTTTTTAGGTTCAAGGCATCTGCAGATGCATTTGGGGCCATTGTTAGATTTAAAATGGCAATATAAATAACACAAAAAAAATAAGAGCTCAGCAAAAGATCAGAATATTTTTATTTTCATTAAGTTTCTTTACATCATTAAATCAATGGATTTTATTTTTTATTTTTTGGGGGTTGAGTTCAAAACATTTACAAAACAAACAAACTTTCGAGCTGCAGGACGCCCATTTGCGTCTCATTTGACATTTCCTTTTTGAAAAGAGGCCGTTCTGGTCAACAAATATTTATAAACAGAAAGCTTCATTTTGTTTGACCTATGGAAAATGTATTTATATGCAGTTATTTTCTGTTTTCTTGTATGTTTAGTGACATCTGGGTCTTCAAACACTGCAGGTAAACATTCTCTTTTATATTCTATTTTATTTATTTTTTCTCCTTAACTCCCTTAGACTTATTTGATCTAAAAGGCTGATGTTAATAAAATAAAAAAGGTCTTTGTTATTAAAATAAATAGTTTTTAACTAAACATTGTTCTCTGACATGTAAACATCTTACAATCCAAAAAAAAAAAAAAAAATGCACTGGTATGTTACAATTACTTATTACACGACTCTGTGGAATACTTGCTTCTGATTGGTCAGTTGCGACATATCCCTCGATAACAACCGGCAAAAGCTGATAACACAGGCTCATCCGGGTAACTGAAGTCAGCACTGTACGCTTGCTAGAAACAGTTTTTCTTTCTGAAAGCTTTTTGTGTGCTTAACTAATAAAATATTAAAACATAATTCAGTATTATGTGTATAATTATTTAATGTCTCTCGTTTCTGATGAGTGTTTTGTACACTGTAATTGATTACAAGATAACTTACAAACTGGTAAGATTTTAAAACATTTTCATCTTAAATCAATATATTTTATTGCCTTAATCATTTATGTGGTGAAATGTTGTTTAATAAGTGGTGTGACTGCACAGTATCCCTTAAATGTCCGTCTAGTTTGAACTTGCTGCTTGCAAATCAATATTTTGTGTCTAATTATTTACTTATGTGGCAAGTAGCCATGTAATTAGTGGTATAATGTACATCCAGCCGGTTCTTATCGCAGAATAACCCCCTTCAGGGTGATACAAGATCCTGATCACACTGTCAGGGGTTATTCTGCGATAACAACCAGCTGGATGTACATTATCCCTTACATACATTACAGATAGAATAACTTTTTCAATATCGAATTATTATACTGTATATCCACACAGTAATAGCATTAACATATTAAAACAGAATTTTGAAGAGTTTTGAATCTGTTTCCTCACAGCAAAGCAAAAATTGTGTCCTGTTCTGTCTGTGGAAAATGGGTTCATTTACAGCCACCCTTCCAACAAGGAAAAAATCTTTTACTCCTGCAACACGGGTTATAAACCATTCACTGGGAACTGGTGGGATTCAGTGACATGCAGCAAAGGATCTTGGTCTGATGAGCCTCGCTGCATCCGTGAGTTTTATTATTGTCAGTCTCAGGTGTTTGATGAATGATAGTGTACTGAAAAGTGCTTCCTGTCATTGGTCTTTACAGGGAAGGAAGAATGTGGTGCTCTTCCCAGTGTTCACCATGGAAAACTAACCCTTCGTGATCCAGAAACTGCTGATGTGGAATGTGATCCAAGGTTCATGTCAACTGACCGCTCCATAAAATGCACCAATGGTAGATGGGAGAAACCAGTGTGTAAGGGTGAGTCTCTCAAACTCTTATTACATGTTTGTAATAGGAGCAGCTGTGCATGCAGTGGGCTGGACAATATAAATTCTCAACAAAACTAAAATCAGTCTTATTGGAGTTCATAAATTTCAATACATTATTATTATTATTATTTTTTTTTTTTCCAGAGGTGCGTTGTGACATTCCTCCAAATGTGGAAAATGCAGTCATAACATCTGAACCTGAAGAATTGTATTTACCTAAATCTACCGTAACATATGTATGTCGAAACTCATACTTAATGAATGAGAAAACAGTTTTCTGCCAGAGAGGAACATCAGAAAAACCACCAACATGTCAAGGTGAGGTTTTGATTGGTGATGATAACTGTCTTTTAAAACTGCAGATTAGAAAATGCCATATTAGAAAATTATTTTAAAATGAGAAATTATAAAATGACATTCTTATAGGTGAAAATCAAAAGAGATATTTATAAATCGGGAAAGAACAGTATCAAAACTGTAGATAATTTTGTGGTAGTGCAGCCAATATTTACAAAGTCAGTTTGCTGTGAAGACCTAGTGAAATCATCATTTGAGTTATGGCACTCTGAGTCCATCTGCTAATGTAAATAAGTGTTTCAGAGCCACTGTATATATTTTGTATACTATTATGCATATTGCTCCAAAAATATTTTATATAATGTTAGATAACATTATTTTATATATTTAACTACAAAATATTATGTTGTATAATTAATATTGTTCAAATTTTATATTATACATTCTATTTTATAATATAATTTCATATTTTGGTGCAATTTGTTTGTTTTTATTTTATGATACTCTTTTTATATTGAAATGCAAGCAGCACAGTAATCAAATTAAAATGGTTCACATAATGAATCAAATACAATAATAGAGACTTCATGTGATGTCATGCTGATGTGTGTCAGAATACTTTTGTAACAGTGAGGAGTTTTCAGAGCCACATGCTGCCCCTGCTGATATATAAGGTTTTTTTTTTTTTTAGGGCAGAGAGAAATCACCTGTCAGTCAAATGGAGAATGGAGCAGCCCTTTTTATAAATGTGAAGGTAAACACAGAGAAAGTAAAAGCTTCTGACTGAGCAAAGATAGATTTGTGTAACACATTGAAGATGTTTGCTTGACCAGATCTTTCTGTTTTTAGAAACAAAATGTGTTGCAAAACTCACAGAGAACATGAGATCAGACGAACACCGGGGGTCTGAGGTCTCAGTCAGACCAGGACAGACAATAACTCTTTCATGTGTTGGGAGGGGATATACATTACAAGGACAGGAAAAAATCACCTGTCAGTCAAATGGAGAATGGAGCAGCGCTATTCCTAAATGCATCAGTAAGGTCACAGGTTTTCTTAGTCAAGTTTTATTAGCAGTGTCTGCAAGCATCACTATTGCTCATATTAAAGTAGATGCCAAAGACTGGTACAAAACTCATCAGCACACAAGTTTCTCTTCACTTGAGCCAAGAAGCAAACAACTAGCAACCACCCAGAACAACCTAGCAACAGCACAAAACAACCTATAAACAAACACTGAGGTGACAAGTTTGCATGGATAAACAAACACGACTCAAAATTTCTCGATTCTAAATTTTATTTGGATCTAATTTTTATTATAACATATTACATTATATCATTTGTGTGTATTTCATATAATTATATCATATCATATTATATTCTGAATATCTCTTCAACATATTGTCTTTTTCTCAAACATTTTATTCAAATTACCTCATTCTCAAATTAGTAATATTTATAACATGTTCTGTGCTTTAGGTCAGACCACCAGTTGTGGACCACCACCAGACGTGAACGATGCAGATACAATAGAATTGAAAAAAGATGAATACAATACAGGGGAGAGAGTTGAATACAACTGCTTTAATAAATACACATTGGATTTGCGTCCACCTTTGTCCAGATACTTGACCTGTGAACAAGGAGAATGGAGAGGGAATATTAGGTGTTTAAGTAAGTATGAACACGCTTCACCATAAACACATCATGATGTAATCTTGTAGTGGAAGTTGTAGGTTGTGATGATTAGTTAATGAATGTATATTGTGACACTGATAGTGATATGCTGGGTTTATTTCAGAGCCCTGTACAGTGACGGTGGAGGAAATGGATAGAAGAGGAATAGAGTTAGCCTATGCTAATCGGCAAAAGATGTTCGCACCCCATAGTGATCACATCACCTTTATGTGTAAGAGGGGCAAAGTTTCAGTAGCTGTTAGAGAACTAAGACAACAGTGTAATGATGGAGTGATGACTTTACCTGAGTGTGTGAGACGGGGAGAATAAAGCATTGCTGAAGCAACAAAAACAAATGTAACTAATAAAAATAAATATTGTTCTTAATTCAGTTTCTAGATTATGGATTTATTGCAAGTAAAACTAAAGAAATGATAAAAGCAACATTTAAAATGTGCATGTTAAAAGCAACATTAAACATTTAATACCAGCTATGTGATATGTACAATATGTATTAAATAATAATCAATAAAAAAATTAAATAAAAATAAAAATAAAAAACTATAATATGTATAGATATCTATATATAGATATATATATATATAGATATATATATATATATATTGTATATATAATTTTTTTAACCTTTGTGACATAATGAAACAATGCTTTTAGTTTCCCACTGATTACAATTTTGACCACATGCTTTTATGTATTATGATCATGATTTATATGAAAGAGCAATAATACATAAATGATGGACCTTTTAACATTTATATGCATTAAACTGTACTGTACAGTGGCCGAGAGAGCTCAATGCGCTGCAAATGAAAAAACACCTGCAAATTAAGAAAACATCTTCATCAATTTGACAGCCCATGTGCTGCAAATGCTCACAACACAAACAAATAAAGAAACACTAAACCCCAATCTCTGAACCAAATTCTCACTAGCTTACACCAATTTGTTGAATAAAGCACTGTTTTTGCTAAATCTTAAACACGTTCAGGCAGTTAGGCTCTATTTGCAAATCTCTTGCACTCTTTTTGCAAAACTCTTAACACATTCTCATTCACTTAAACACTTATCACACTGTGATGCAACTGTGCTGCAAAATGCTAAACACAACTAAAGCACAGCTGTCATCGTTTACACACAACGATTCAAAATTGTTCACACTTGTTTCTGATAATGTGATCAAACCAACTGTACAAAATATGAGCCAGTTCAGAGTGCACAAGTGGCACAGGTGACTGAATGATGATACAAAAAATAGATAGAAACAATTTGAGAAGGAGAGGAGGAAGAGTTCATGTAAGAAGTAAAGGATGAGAAGGGAGAGGATGAGGAGAGAAAGAGTAAGGTTTAGAGAGTCTAATCAAGGCTGGTTCTGTCAGGGCTTTTTCTCTTTGTCTATAGCAAAAAAGACTACATTACTTGTGATGTGGACATAGTCCTCAGGCTGGACTCAAGCACAAAGACATGATGCTGAGACAGAATGAATCTCTCATTGACCCTGATTTTACAATTGCACAATTTACAGTATTTGAGTGTACTGTAACATACTATTCATTTAGAGATTTATTTGACCTTTTTGGCAGTATTTTTGCAGTATCCAAGTGTTGAATATATACAAACATTAGGTACTATTCAATATTCAGCACAATACTATTCTTGCAGTACATACAGCAGGCCTATACAATATATTCACCTTACTCAGTTGCAGTTACTGCACTTTTTTACAGAATAGCAAAATTCTTTACTCAATACAATATACTTATTTCTGTAATGTTCTTGATGCTGTGTTCTCCATTTTTCTCATTATCTAAAAATTAATCCTCAATAACTCTTTCTTTATTGACTCTGTTTTATCTGAGAGCACCATCTGATATCAAGCACATGATAAAGATTACATTCCAAATGGTTTTCCCGTTAGTGATTGTTTGATATTGATGGAAGAGTCAGAGCTTTCGTTAATTTAGTTTGAGTATTTGGATTTGTGTTTAAGGTTTTGAGAAAATGAGTGATGGTTTCAAGAAATGTGTTTTAGCAATTCAGAAAAACTGCAAAATGAATGAATTACAGTTTTTTTCAACTGCTTACATACATTTTCCAAAGTTTTCCTCTTTTTTTCAAAACTTAACACACAAATTCAAGAATTGCACACACAAGATGCAAAATGCATCACATCTCTTTCAAAATGAAACACTACAGTCAAAATATCACAAACATATTTCAAAAGCAAACATTTGTCTTACATTGTAAACACCTTTACCATAATGTTATATTTTTGATTATGTCATATACACACTGTTATTCAAAACCTAAAGCTCTTCTTTTAAAACCTCACATGTACATGATTTAATGTAATTGGGAGAGAGCTGTTGAATATATAAAGTAAAAACAAAAGCAAAATTGAAACCAAACTTTTTATTTATGTTTTTAGTTTTTTGCTCTTTGTGGTTGTAAATGTAGTATTAGTGTACACAGTTTGAAAATAAAAAAATACATAAAAAATATGTAGTGTTGTAGCATGTAGTGTAAAACCAAACATAATGTGTGTGCTTGCATGTGGAGATGGTTGGGTCCGGCCACAATACTTTATCCACGTCACATGCTATATTCTCTCTTGCCAGACACCTTGGAAAGAACCTTCTTGTATGGCGTATCCAACCTTGGATGGAGGCAGCATTAATGTCTCCACATGCCTCCTCCATTGCCTGGAGAAGTGTCATGTTAACATAGGGACGACGATCGTACACTTTCCAGCGCCACGTGGAGAAAATTCCTCAATAGAATTTAGAAATGGTGAATATGGAGGCAGGTAGACAACAGAAAAATGGGGATGCATAGCAAACCAGTTTTGGACCTGATGGGCATGATGAAACCTGACATTATCCCAGATGATGATAAATCTTGCCTGGTCTTCATCCTGCAGACCCTGAACAAGCATGTCATGAATAGTTTCCAGAAATTGTATGATGTGATCAGTGTTATAGGGGCCAAGTGTGGCGTGATGGTGCAGGACACCATTTTGTGAAATTGCAGCACATATTGTAAATGTTTCCGCCACGTTGTCCAGGGACATTGACAATGGCCCTTTGTCCAGTGACATTCCTTCCCCTTCTTCTGGTTTTACTGAGATTAAAGCCCACCTCATCCACATAAATGTATTCATGGACAATGGCATGGGCTTCCATCTCCAAAACTCTCTGTAAAAAACAAATTGATATGTAGATCAGTATATGCACAACTGAGTAGCCTGGTTTTGTAGGTGCAAGTCTGATATATTGGAGAAATGCATACATTCACAAAGTCATGTTGAAGATTCTTGACATTACAGTTCCTTTCAAAAGGGACCCTGTACAGCTGTTTCATTCTCATTTGATTTTTCTGGAGGACGCGGTGTATTGTTGAGGCACTCACAGCATTTATGTTCGCAAAAATTGTGGCATCATTAAGGATATGGTTGCGTATTTCACGGATTGTAATAGCATTATTGGCCAAAACCAAATTCACAAAAGCTGTCTCCTGCACTTCAGTGAACATGTGACCTCGCCCACCATGAATCCTTTGCCTTTCCACTCTGTAAAAGATTCAGGAACAGTAAGTGTGTGCCATAAACTGTAACAATATATATAATATTTAACAATATGGTCAGATTGTCTTAAAGTTGGCTGTTTTATTGTACAGCTTGATACCTTACCAAACTGTGACCAATGCAATGCACTGTAGTAAATAAATGCAAGGGTACTACAGTAAAATATATTTATTATAGTATAGGCCTACTGTTTGTTATGGTAAAAAAGCTATTATGTGTACATTAGAACATGTGTACATTACATTAGATTGTTACATACCTGTTCTCATTTCTAAAGGTTCGAATTGTACCCGCCACAGTAAGACTCTCAGTCCAGCCTCTCTCATTGTTAAAACATGGTTTATCACATGATCGACTACTGTAGCCCTAATCTCATTTGAGACCACTCTTCTTGTTCCTTGTCCTCCTCCATTTCTGACTCGTCCTTTTCCTCCCCTTGCTCCCCTTCCAACTCCTCTTAGTCGAACTCGTCCTCTGGCTCTCCCTCCAATTCCTCTTACTCTGTCTGCATTGTTTGCATCCATTTGCATCCATTGTCCAAAAATGCATTTTGATTGGTTGTGTTTATAAAAGGAAATCAAGAAACTTCCTGTCAGATTTTTGTGTGCTGCATAGAAAATTGTGTGTTGTGTTTTGCAAAAAGTGTTTAATGAAATTGAAAACTGAGTAAAAGGCCAAAAATTTGTGTATGGTTTTGCAGATTTAGTGTGTGATTCTGGTGTTTGAGTGTCAGGTTTTAGAAATTGTGTGACAAGTAATAATTTTGTGTGTAAGCAGTTGAAAACACGGTAATAAATGCATTTATTATGTAAAAAATAAGTAAAACAAAAAATTTACTACACTTACCTTAGTATAAACATGGTATTTGTACAAATGTGGTTATACAAATGGTAATCAATAAAAAAAAAAAAAAAACGGTTATGCCCTTCGTGAAGGGATTCAGTTGTTCACTTTCATTTGGAACATCCCTACAAATGCCGTCTCCTTCCCAAAGTGTTCTTCATGGGTTTAAAAAAAAAAAAAAAAAAACGTTTGGTATTCTGTCAGAATTACATCACTGCAGTCACAGGCATGAATATTAATGAGTTAAAGATATGTCGATCACACACACTGCGCATGTGTGATGAGATCCTGAAGCTCATCAAGCAGGCCTTTCGCACCATGGCTGATCAAGGAAGTTACCTCACACCCGATGCATCTGAAATCATGTACTGTCTGAATAGGTACTACATTTTTATTTGAACGTTAAAAAAGTATGTTCTATATAGTATGAATATGGGTTATACAGGGCTCTCAAGTTATAGCAAAGGTTTGGAGTGAGATTAGGGAGGGGCCACAAAAAGGGGAGGGGCCACTCAAATATTTGAAGCACAAAATTCTCTCAAGTTTTTGCTAGCAGTTCAATTTTACCTATTGATCATAATTGACCTGGGCTGAGTTTCCCAAAAGCTTCATAAGCCTAAGAAGTTTGTAAAAATGATCGTACGACTTATCTTAATATTACGGTCTGTTTCCCAAAAGCATCGTAACTTAAGTAGCACTTGAAAATCATCGTAGATCTACGGGTGCTCTGGAGTAATCGTAAAGTAAAGCCCTAAGTGCATCGTAAGAAGACAGATTTATGCGGTCACCTGCAGGACAATCAGCAGATTACACCTTTAACTTGATTCAAGTGCAATGTGATTATAATATGATGATTTGATTGTGCTTTATTGTACACTTTATGACTCGTTTTCTTTTTTTTTATTAATTTATAAATTAAATAATTAAAAGGGGCAGAAAAAAATAGAAATACACATCTAAATTAAATGACTGAAAAAAAAGCGAATAAAAAAAGTAATGTAGGAAATGCTTCAAAGACTGGGGGGGGGGGGGTATGTCAAATGATTTGCTGAAGTGCACGAAAACCACTATGTATTAGACCCGAAATAACGTCTCTCTCTCCTCTCTCTCTCTCTATACTGTATATAAGTACATTATATTATTATTATGTAAAGTATAATATTATACACTACAATATAATATAATATTGTATTGTATTATAGTTATTATTTCCAAGCTGTCTGTCTGGAACGCAGCATTAGGTTAACGTCAATAAACTATCGTTTACTACAATTAAGAGCCATTCTATATGGTAACATTTCAGCACTTGACAAACGGATAGCGACTCCTAAGTAGCACTTAAAACACAGCTACGTGCAAATGCTTTACATGCATTGTTGGGAAACGCACGTGAAACAATAACGAATGATCGTAAAATTACTCATAGAAAACGCTTTTAAGCGCTAAGATCAATCGTTATCGGGAAACCCGGCCCTGATCAAATATGAATGATAACCAGGGTTCCCCGTTTTTAAAGGAATCTGAATCAATTACCCATTCATAAAGCCAGTCACTTGCTTCATTCCTGAATGAATTAGTAATTTGAACGAATCAGTTGAATGAATGATTCAGTGATAAACCGAAAAAATGATTTGCCGCCACCTACTGGCAGTTTTACTTTCATTTTTAAAGGATCTTTTCTGTTATTTAATTTTTTTAACATTTTTATATTCAAAATTTTATATTTAAAACATTAAGCTCAACATGAATTTATGAATTTAATTGTGCTCATGCCACCTCTGAGCCTCATTCAAGGTCTGAAAATACACCTAAAAAAGCCCCTTTTGTGTTCTTCTGAGCCACCTATGTGGGAAGTCGTGGCCTAATGGTTAGAGAGTAGGACTCCCAATCGAAGGGTTGTGAGTTCGAGTCTCGGGCCAGCAGGAATTGTGGGTGGGGGGAGTGCATGTACAGTTCTCTCTCCACCTTCAATACCATGACTTAGGTGCCCTTGAGCAAGGCATCGAACCCCCAACTGCTCCCCAGGCGCCGCAGCATAAAAATGGCTGCCCACTGCTCCGGGTGTGTGATCACGGTGTGTGTGTTCACTGCTGTGTGTGTGCACTTCGGATGGGTTAAATGCAGAGCACGAATTCTGAGTATGGGTCACCATACTTGGCTGTATGTCACGTCACTTTCACTTTCACTCTGTATTACAAATTATTATTACTTTTTTTTAATACTGATTTAATTTGATTGGTAACTTATTCTTATTCTACTTGATTTTATTCTGTTGTTTTAATTAGAAATTTTAAGAAGCTTATAAATATATATTTTTTGAATTTGACAAAAGATGACATACCTTTAATGAAGTTAGAAAAATGCCATTACAAAGGTGTAAAAACTAAATTCCATGTAAATCACTTTAAGGAGTCAAATATCATCTCGTAAGGCTAATATAATCAGAATTTTTGATTATTGATTAGAAGGTGCTCCTGAAATTTTTGACTGTGCTCCTACATTTTTTTTTACATTTTAAAAAGAAAGTGTAGAGCCCTGTTTAACCACTTTTTATTAATTAAAAAATTGAGAAATTCTTTCAAATTTAAATATTCTACAAGAATTACAGGGAAAAAAAGTTTGATGCAAGAATGTTTTTATCAATATTTGAGAAATTGTATTTGAATATTACCAGTGTAAACTCCATTGACAAGTGGATTTAATTAAATAAGCTGAAATGTGTATCTCTCTCTCTCTCTCTCTCTCTCTCTCACACACACACACACACACACACACACACACACACACACACACACAGCTTAACATACATGCTCAGGGCAAGTTCTGCAATCCTACTGTATGTGTACAGTATGTACATTGAGCACTGAAGTTCAGTTGGCTGGTTTGGAGCCAAATTTCTTTTATTTTATTTTTGAAATATACAAAACAATTTATTTTATCTGTCTTTTGTCAGATTTACGCATTGTTGTATTATAACATCGCTAGTAGTTTCTTTAGTTTCTGGTAGCCAAAGCTAAGTGTAGCAGTAGGGGATTTTCCTTTTTTTCTGCGGTCGTTACCCTTATATGGGAATGGGTGGATGAGGTAATTAGGGCAGGTGTATTTTAAGCGAGTAGACTGGAAGCCCCAGAATGGAGGGGGAAAACATGGCTGCGCCCGAGGTGGGGACTGAGGTGCGTTCTGGGTTGATGCGCCGACTTACGGTAATGGGAGGATGTGACGTAGCAGAAACGAGTGAGAGTGAGAGTGAGAGTGAGATGGAGAAGGAGGAAGCGGGAGAAACAAATCGTGGATGGGAGAAAGTTATTTCTAGGAAAAAACAAAAGAGAAGAAGATCTAATAGTGATAATAGTTTAAATGCTAAATCTCTGAAGTCAGGTGAGGATAACACTGGAGGAAATGTAAGACAACAGGAAGAAATAAAGGTAAAACTACAGTTTGATTCGCCATGTTCGTTGAATCCATTGAAGCTATCAAAAGCGTTATACAACGCTGTAGGAACTGTGTCAGTTAAGCCATTAAGAGACGGAAGTTTAATCATTACATGTGTTGATAACAGACAAAAGGACCTTTTGATTAAAATGACGATCTTGGAGGGGAAAAAGATCAAGTGTGGATTATGGGAGAAGAAAAGAATAGTGCAGGGGAGTGATCACAGGGGTCCCAACTGAGTTGACTAATGATGAGATTATGAGTAATGTGACTGGAGCTAAGGTAGAAAGAGTGAAGAGGTTAATGTATAATAAAAACGGGATTAAAAAAGAGAGTTTTATCCATACTGTTATCCATGAGAGAGGAGACGTTACCGACAAGAGTTAGGGTAGGATATATGAGCTACCAAGTACGTGAGTACATCCCACCCCCACTCAGATGCTTTAAATGTCAAAAATATGGGCATATAGCAGCAGTATGTAGAGGAAAAGCCAGGTGTGGCAAGTGTGGAGGGGAGGACCATGAGTATGGTAAATGTAAGCAAGGTGTTAAAGTTAAATGCTGTAATTGTGGAGGAGAGCACAGTGCTGCGTACAAAGGGTGTGAGATGCACAAACCGCGCAGTAGAGGTTCAGAGAATTAAAGTAGAGGAAAAGGTAACATATGCCGAAGCAATTAAACAAGTTAAAGGAAAAAAAAGAAGCAGAGTTAACAGCAGAGTTGGTCCCAGAATATCGGGACAGAATCAGCAATGGTACTCTCAGGAAATTAGACAGACCAGAAAAGAGGTTAAGTCAAAATATATCGCAGTGGACAATGTAAAGTTTATAGCCTTCATAGCAGAAGTTATTAATTGCTCTGCTCAAACAACAAGCAAAACTGAGAAAATCAAAATCATAATAAAAGCAGCGCAGAAATACATTGGTGTGGGGGAAATAACTATAGATAGCATCAATGATTTACTACTAGCCGAAGTTGGACGAGAGGAGTCACAAACATTATGACTCTGTCCATTCTTCAGTGGAATGCCAGAAGCATAATTGCTAATGGTCAGGAGCTAAAGAATTTTTATTGAGGAATTAGAAGTCAAACCCAATATTATTTGTATACAGGAGACATGGTTAAAACCAACACTAGATTTGATTATATATGGATATACAGTAGTGCGCAAAGAACAGGGATACTACAGGAGGTGGAGTGGCTACATTTATTCAACAGGGGATAAATTATAGAAATATTGAATTGAATGTGCTGGTAGATGTAGAAGTAGTCCTGGTGGATATATGGATAGGTAGAACTAAGATTAAAATCATCAACTTTTATAATCCTTGTAAAAAAAAATCGTGAGAGAAATGCTAGATGGGATGTATGAGGGGCGAAAATGGAAAGGTAATATTATGTGGAGATTTTAATGCTCACAACACTCTGTGGGGAGAAACAAAAGTGTATGAAATGGAAGTACTATTGAGGAATTTGATGGATGACAATAAATTAATATGTTTAAATGATGGAAGATGTACTAGATTTGATGCATATCATGGGACAGAATCTGCGTTAGATCTTACGATAGTATCTGATCAGATAGCAGGGGTTAGTCAGTGGGAGGTTAAGGAAAAGCTTTCTTGGCAGCGATCATTATGTTATCTGGTTAAATGTTGGGAATCAAAAATTGTGTCTAGAAGATAACTGGTTTTTCAAGATGGAAAATGAGAAGAAGCAAATTGGGGGTTGTATAGTTATAAAGTGAATGGTAAGATGATGGAGATAATATCAGATAGGAGTTGTGAGTTGATGAATTAAACTCAAAAATAACAAATGTAGTTGTGTGAGGCAGCGGAGGAGGTTATTGGTAAATCTTCTGGAATGAGGAAAAGGAAAATGGTACCTTTGGTGGTCAGATGAATGCAAGGAAAGCAGTAAAATTCAGAAATAAAGCCTTCAGAAATGTAAAGTCCAAACCATTCATATACAAATTTAATAGAATTTAAAAGAGCACAGGCAAAGGTTAAACAAGTTGTAAGAGAGGCAAAAAGGAAATATTGGTGTGAATTTTGTGGTAAGATTGGGGGTCAGAAGTTAAAGTGGGTGATGTTTGGAGCATGATTAGAAAAATGGGAGGAATGAGAAGGGAATTCTCTATACCTGTGATTAAAAATAACGAAGTTGAGGCAGTGACTAATCAGGAGAAAGCTGAGATGCTTGCTAAAGGGGTTTGTCAAGGTTCATAGCTCAAAAACTTAAACAGATTGAGAAGTATCATGGAGGGTTAAAGTAATGGAGGAAAATAAAGGATTACTAGGGAAAAAGGTAGATAGTGAGAGCGTACTTGATAACGAGTTTACTTTATTTGAGCTTAAGAGAGCATTAAATGGGGTCAAGAATACTTCACCAGGGAAGGATGGTATATGCTACAAGATGATTAAGGAGATAGATGATGTAGCTAAATGTGTAATTCTAAAAACTTTATAACAAGATCTGGGAGCAAGGTAAATTACCTTTGTGTTGGAAACACTCTGTAGTGGTTCCTATTGGGAAACCAGGAAAGAACAGACTGAAGTTACAAGCTATAGACCAATTGCATTGACGTCGAATTTATGTAAACTAATGGAAAGAATGGTGGTTAGGAGGTTAATGTATGAGGTTGAAAAGAAAGATCTACTCTCTAAACATCAGAGCAGTTTCGCAGTGGTCGAACAACAATGGACCCTGTAGTTTGTTTGGAGAATCTGATAAGGAAAGCACAAAATAATAAAGAAGTAGTTCTGGCTACTTTTTTTGATATAGAAAAAGCATATGATATGCTATGGAAGGAGGGATTATTGATCAAGCTGAATAGGATGAACATAGGTGGGAAGATGTTCAATTGGATTAGGGACTTTTTAAAAGACAGAACAATTGAAGTCAGAGTTGGGGTTAATGTTTCCAAGACATATTCTATAGAAAATGGGACACATCAGGGCAGTGTGTGTAGTCCAGTGTTTTTCAACCTAATGATTAATGACATATTTGAGTCAATAGAAGATATGAGAATAAACAGAGGCTTATATGCTGATGATGGAGCTTTGTTGGGGTAAGAGGGCGTAATATAGAAAACATTACAGCTAAGATGCAACTAGCTATTAACAAGGTTGAAAAATGGGCATTTGAATGGGGTTTTCATTTATCAGTGGAAAAGACACAAGTTATCTGTTTTTCAAAGAAAAGAAATAACCCTAATGTAGAACTAAAAGCTATATGGACAACATATTAAAGCAAGTTAATACTATTAGGTACCTGGGAGTGTGGCTTGATGTAAAATTAACGTTTAAGGAAACATATCTAAAAAATGTTGAAAAATGTAAAAGGGAATAATGTATTGAAATGTTTAACAGGGTACAAATGGGGAGCTTCAGGAACATCCCTTAAAGGAATTTATATTGCTTTGATTAGATTCAGTATTTGATTATGGATGTATTGTGTACCAATCTGGCATCAAAGACACAAATCAAAGAACTGGACAGAATAGCAGGCTAAAAGTCTAAGAATA
Organism: Cyprinus carpio; assembly: GCF_018340385.1. NCBI lineage: Eukaryota > Metazoa > Chordata > Actinopteri > Cypriniformes > Cyprinidae > Cyprinus > Cyprinus carpio. Next base: position 12,167,559 of record NC_056593.1, on the reverse strand, counting down.
TTAGTAGTGGGTGGCGTTTAGAACATCTCCTGTACCAGCGCTACAAGTAGAGACAGAAGAAATGCCATAGAAACCTCCGGCGCCTGAAATTGTGTATGGCTTATTGGATCAATTTAAAAGGACATATGCATCACACCCTACTAAGGAAGTCCTAAGTGAGTGTTGGGAATATGGGAGAATCGCAGATATGTAGCTTTGGGTGGGATGCCAACGATTAGCAAAATCAGTTAAAGATAGAGGATATACATTGTAGCAAGACCTTGCCTCTGGCAATAACCCCACCTTGGTTGTTTGTTCTCCCAGGGTAATCATAGAAACAAAAGATATGGTAGGGCAGTATATTGAGAATATGTGTTACAATACTGCAAAAATATATCACCAAGACGCATCAAACGGATTCTGAGGGTAAGCTGGAATTGGGTGTATATTCCTGAATCAGGGATAATATATCAAAAAAGCTGAATCTAACTGAATCATTTATCTATAATATACTGCTGACGAGTATGGTTAAGCCACACACTCATTGCATTGCGCTATATGGCTAGAATGGGCAGATACTGTTAGGCCTCCCTTAATCAGCTGACTTATCACTGAGCTCTAGATTCTATTGTCCCATAAAACTAATACTCTTCAGCCATAATGGATGAATCAGGTAGGGTAGACAGGTACCTCTCTGAATGAAATTCAATCAACTAATGTTTTACAATTAAGATCAACATGGGAACAATAGTGAAGTTTGTAGGGTCCTCGCCCACAAAGGCATAGACGGGAATGAACAAAGCTGACAACAACTGCACAAAAGAGGAACATAAACGAAGAGGAAAAATTATCAAAAATGAATGTTCTACTTAGTAAGTCAGAAGCTAAAGGTACTAATCAACCGAAAAAGTGATTGCAATGTGGCTAAGGGGGGGGGTTTGTACTGAGGGGGCGGGGGTGTTTTTGGGATCAGGTCAGAGAAGGGGGTAGTAATTTTCTTATTAAATTACAACAAGAAATATCACTGGAAAAGGACATAGTTACGACCCATATATGGACAAGGAGGCGTTTGTTCACACAGATTCCGAAACTAGGATCACCACTGTGTTTAAATATGTATCTATTTATCTCACTGAAAGAAACATTCATCTGGGAATAGTGAGGTCTTGGGTAGAGAGCGGCGGTGTGTGTGAGCATGGTTTCCTTTTACGGCTGGCGACGGGATTTACTTCTGGATCTCGATGCAATACTGAAAAAGGGACGTTAAGTACAGTCCGATAGGTAGACACCCATTGGGATCTATCATTCTTGGTACTGAAGCACCAGGTCAGGACGGCGTAGCCTGTTAACTAGTACGCCTTATACGCAGCAAGCAGGGTCATCCACAGCATACCCACAGCTTAGCATGTAGGACATTAAGAATTAAGGTTTTTTTTTTTTTTGGTTTGTTGTTTTATAGTTTTTTTATGTTGCTTATCGAGTGTGGCTGTGTGTAAAAGAGCTGACAATAATCTGAATGAATATGCGAATCCATTCCACAGCTTCCACGATGGGATATGGAGACAACTGTTTTCTCCTTATCCTTCTGCGGTTTCTCCCTCCTATTTCCGTTCTTCTCTTTAGGTTAATACACTTTGTTTGTAAACTGCCATAAAACTTCAACAGAGGAAGAAAGAAGAAGAAGCACCAGAATGGTATGCTCTTTGTCATACCCGCCCCTCTCCGGGTGTTATTGCAGTCTCTGTAAGTGACGGGATGTTATCACGCGTACACGTACTGCTGTGTGGTTTTAAAGTGTTTAGAGGGTATGTGTCGTTTGTCTTTTGAAGTGATTGCTGTCAACACCGTCTTGGCATGGCGTGCCCCTGGGAGTTTTTAGTTGCGTCAAGCCGACTTATTTTGAAGCTTTTCAGCTATGCCGGCAATCGCAATGTGTGGTGTGTGGGTTTTATGGTGTGTAGTCGGGTTTAATGGAGGATAATAGAGTGTGTTTTAGCAGAACATTGCGCAGGAATGCATCCAGATAATTGTGATGTGGATTTTTTTTTTTTTTTTTTTACGTGACTGGTGGTATGTATGATTGTAGTGAATGTTCGGACTATCCCCTGATTGGAGTGGTTCTTGTTTGTTTTTGTGTTTTGCAGCGCGCTTCTTTGCCGTACCACTGGGATGGTTAAAACTCGTGTCATGCTGATGTTTTTCATGAATAGTGTGTGTGTGGTTGTTTTTTTTTTTTTTTTTTTTTTTTTTTAGTGATTTCATAATTTCAGTAGTCTTCTGTTCTGTTTCTGTTTTTTATTTTTTATGGTTTTTGGTTTTGTTTTTGTGGATAATGGTTTTGCTGACCAGTGTGTTTTGGTGGCCGTGTGTGTTAATTAATTTAGGCAGTTGTGGTCATTAGATATTTGTGGCCTGATGTGTGGTGTATCGCTCCTGACGCATATTTGTTTCAGCCCTCACTTACTTATTTTTTTTATTTTTTGATGATCAAGCGGCTGATGTGCACCGAGCTGCTGGGGATGCTAGTCCCACCTGAGAGTGTGGGTGCACGACCATTTAGCTGTGCAGTTTGGAGCACCGAGGGATTGAGCACCTCTTCCTACTTTTGTTTGCCCGTGCACACGTAAGTGGTTGAGATCACCATTGTTTCCAGCTAGCTTGCCACTCCTAAAGTAAGCTTTAGCCTTGCAGTTATCTATTAAGTTTATATTATTTTTTTGTGTGGTGTGTCTTTGTTTTATGGGAAACAGTACAGGGTTTGGTGTTTTTTTTTTTTTTTTTTAGTTTGTGATTCAGTACTGTAAATCATGTATGTCTGGAGGAATGTTCTTTTAACATTGTAAACCTTAGTGGTGTCCAACTAATACTTGCCCGTGATTTATACTGATTAAAAATGAATGTTCATAGGATATTTTTCCCTTTTTAAATAAAATTTAATTTGTTTATTGGATGAAGCGACTCTGTCTTTTCACTGCACCAACGAACCGGCGTTCCTTTTCAATAATTTCCTTGAGGGTGCAATTACCAATAAGACTAATAGGATGGCGTAAATGGTCATCATAGTGATATCATGCAGGAAGGCAGGAGGCTCGGACTTGGGGGTTTAAAACCCAGTTACTGATTACCAGGGCCCACCAAAGGACGATGAGGGCAGCCCTTGATGATAAAGAACGCCTGGAATATATTTTACGTTTACGCTGGGATATGATTTTCTATGGGGAGGACCAATTCAGGATCTGCCTATGGCATGTAGGCCCGGGATCTTGTGCAACCGCCCCCTGGCTATCATGGATTTTATTTGTAGCCTCCTACTAAAGAAATAAAAATTGTGGTCCGCCCCAGCCCACCGGTTCGACCAATAAGTAAAAGAGATTCTGTGTGGCAAAGCAGCTGGAGATTGACCTGCATCAAAAGATCATTTAAGCACGAATTGGCTATATTCCACAACAGCACTCTCACTCTCTTTGATCACAAGCAAGTGATTCGTCCAGAATCGTAAAATCAAATGCCTAAAAAAAAATTAATCGGAATCTCAGCTCCTTTCAACTTAGACTGTGCGCGCATCCATGTTGCTTAGGTAACAAACGCGCTTGCAGCGGATCACGTAACTTGCGGACACAACACTATTCTATTTTCTGGTTGACTGATAGTTGCATTTAACTCTGTATAAACAGCTATGAACTCGCAGAGAGCTTCCCCCCCGTATTCGTCCATTAATTATAGCAGAAAATTATCCACCCTTATTCTCGCGTGAGAAATACAAGGTGTGTGCGGTAGAGCGCGTGAAACGGGTTGAAATGCGTGTGTATCACGGTGAATACGTGAGACTTGAGAGCCCTGGTGATAATGAATGAAATCAGGCGTACTACATCTGTCATGTTGTTACTGTCACATGACCTACCACCAGAGATGGGTAGATTACTTATAAATTGTAATCAGTTACTGATTACAGATTACATGACAAAACTTGTAGTCAGTAATATAATCTCTTAGATTACACATTTTTTGGTAGCGTAATCTGATTACTTTTTTGGATTACATTTAGATTAAATTTGTGCTAAGCCCTTATTTGATATCACATATATTGAATTAGTCTAATCTTGTACTATTTTGACCTATACAAAGAAAAAAATATATTCTACAAAATATATTTAATTCACCAACAAGAGGCCACAATAACTTATTTTTCAAGCACAATGTATGGACAGTTAATACTTACAAAATACTAACACTAATGTACCTTGGTGATTTAGTGTTTGCTAATAACACTAAATAAAACAAAATCACATCTAATGATTTTAAAGGATATTTACTTATAATTAAAGTAATTTAGGAAAACGTCTACATTACAAAAACCAATATTGAAAAACATAAAATTCACAGCAATATCACTGCCAGGTCAAATATTGAATCTAATAAAACACTAGAAGTGTATATGAATGTATCAATGTAAAAAAAACATAAACAAAATTGCTACATTGCAAGCATGAATTTTGAAAAAGACTAAATTCACACAGCAATGAAATTTCTATCCATATCAAACAGTATTACAAAAATGAATATTAAAGAACATGAAAAAAAAAAAAAAAAAAAATCAAAAATAAATAAAAATAAAAAAAAAAAAAAAAACAGTTAAATATTTTATCTCAAAACATATATATATATATATATATATATATATATATATATATATATATATATATATATATATTAAAGACCATAACTTAGTTAAATATTTTATCTCAAAACACTTGAAGTGCCTAAGATAGTAACAATGAAGAGAAAAATCAACATTTCAAAAAATATATTAAGGAACATATTAAAGGCTATGTTCCCCTCCATTTCCATTATCTTGTTGCTGATTTCTTCTGAAGCTAGCGATTCTGACACCCCTCCCTTCTCTGCGGAAAAACTTGAGAAGAATCATGAATGAATATATGTAGCGAGTTTAACAGGAAAAAAATATCGTTAAAAAAAAAACAAATTTAGGAGAATCAAGCTGAACTGTGAACAACTTATTACCATTGTGTAAATAAAAGCGTAATCATGTAATCCATAAAAAAGTAACTGTAGTCTGATTCACGAGTATTTTTAAAAAGTAGTTTACTCTAATTACAAGTACTTGAGTTTTGCGGAATCTGATTCGTAATCAGATTACATGCTAATCGTTACTACCCAGCTCTGCCTACCACGTCAGTTGGGTCCTTAAGCTGCCGTTCATAAATCCTCTCCGTGGCCTTCTGAGGGCAGTACAGTAATATCTATCAAATCGCACTTCAAGAATTGCATACTCCCTTGCCTCACATACTGTTTGTAAGCCTACTATATAGTAGGGAAGTATGCGTTTTGGATGCAGCTTACTCATCTCAGGTAATCTCTCTGAGAACTCTTGTCCATCATTAACCATAATAGTTTTTGGTACTTAAAGTCCGTTCTTGATTTATTTATCAGAAATTTGGCTGGAGTCAAATTTAAGAATTGCTAACGCATAGTGTGAGTGTACAGTGAGGGAAAAATTACTGGGAATTACTTAACATGAATTCATAGGTTACATAAACTACCTCATTTATTCATGATGCAAAAGGGTGCAAAGTTATTTTTGTTCTAGGTCAGGGATTTTGTAATTTAGCTGAATTGCACTTAAATTTGCTTCATAAAATAATACAATAATAAAGCATGTAATCTCTATGCGTGTACGCCTAACAACATTCTAAAGATTTACAATTAGATGATAAAATGTTTTATAGTTTAATACCTCAATGTTTTCACTCAGCTTGTTTTCAACTTGTATTATTGACCTTAAGAAAAGCAAGAATAAAAATGTATAAAACAAAAAAGACTCAAAGCAAGGGGTAGCGTACATTATTCAAAACTGATGGTAAATATTTATAATTCAAATAAAACACTGTAGGATACTTTTGAACTTTCAGTAAAGTTGTTCGTAACTGAACCCGACATAAATTCAAGCCTCAACAGATAATATGAGATGGATTATTAGCGGGATGGTAAAGATGACTTTAGCTCAACTGCGTGGGCACAATATCTGATGACCAGCAATTCATTCCACACTTAAAGGAATGAAAATGCACAAAACACATAAACTTTCCATCAGAGTACGCCATAGATGTTCTCTCGCCAGCTTTTCTTGCAGTAAGCTTTCTGATTGTCACCAATGCGCTAAATATTCCTTTTTTCTTGATGTGGGTTTAATATTGTATTGCTTCAAGAATCTCAGGTGTTATTTCTACCAAGGCTCTATGAAAGCAGAAACAAAATACAACCCACTGAACACAAAGTTCAAAACACTACATGATTGGAGTGAATCAAAATAATCATTTGGAAAAAGAAAAGACTCAATTCAGACATTTTTGGAGGAGTTTCCCATTTCCCATTCTCACACTTATAATATTCCTTTTGTTTGTCCAGCACATATAAATGCTTGCATCTTTTTTTCCTGATGCTAAAGTCTCCATTTAGAGGCTGTGGAGAATCTCTTACCTAAACAAGTAATAGTATCAGACACATTTTGAGAAGCTTTGTATTCACCTTATTTTGCAACGCAGAATTAAGCTATTTCCTGTAAATGTGCGAGACATAGGATTTATTAAACTATTTAAATTATTTGCGCTACAAACCTGTGTTTATGATTATAATAATCAATTTGAATATGATAAACAACAGTTTTGCAATATCAAGCAGCATAATTTTTATTTTTTTATATTTTTGTGCAGCTAAAATAACTGGACTTTCTTTGATTAAACAGAAAGCCTATAACATTGTCGGGTGCCCACTTTTACATTAAGAATCAGCATAATAATGTCCACTTTATTATGTCCAGATGGCCTTTTGTCTGCAATTTACTTTTTCTCCTGTTTCAAAGACATTTTATTCATTATCAGCTTAGATTGTCATCATTGCCTTCAGAAGTTTTGTTTTAAATTTCAGAAGCAGGCTTTTTTAATAATCTTACCTTCACAAACAGGCTCATAGTCCCACTCCCCTCGCTATCTTGACATGAAAATGATTTGTTGGTTTTTACATTAAAAATTATTACAGCCAGCTTTTTTTTCAGAGCAGGTGATCTCCACACTTTTCCTAGTGATTAAATATTTACAAATGTACCTATATTATATATTTTATTCCTATTTGAATTATTATTATTTTTATTTATTATATATATTTTTAATATAAAAATATATTTATTTTAAACTTAAACGACACTCCAAAGATAAGCTTACATGTTGAAATATCAATGTTTATATAAAGGCATTTTTATTTTTTATGTGAACCAGCTAAAATGTGTTTTTCTGTTAGTTTAACAAATGTCGGGTTATTGCACTAAGTTTTCAGTTTCCAGCACTCTTAACAAAAAAGCTGAAAGACTTTTTTTTTTTTTTTTTTAATCCACAATTTATTATCCAGTGCAAAATTTGAATTGAATAAAGAAACTGTAATATTTTGATAAGCATCTTTTGGCATGTAAACCAATAAAAACACCAGACTGTAACTTTATTTATCATAATCTTCTATATTGAGAACTGATGATCCTTGGTGAAATTGATGAAATGGAGAAACACACTGTTGCAGGAGGAGCAACTCATGCACACACAGTCAATATCGCTTCAGAATACAGCTTGAAATTCAAACTATTACACCGAGTTTGCTTTCCTTTTACATTCAACTATTTCCTCCCATTTTATTTACATTTTGGGGTTTTACTAACTTTAAAAGAGGTTGGATAGAATAAATTTCTCTTTTAAGGAAACTCTTTTAAGCATTTTATTTAAATAGAACTAAGTCTTACTATGGCTGTAGTACTGAGTCCGGACTCCGAGACATTTTTTCTGTCGTCTCCGGACTTGTCTCGGACTCGTTGGTGTTTGCACTCGACTTGTCAATCGAACTTGGTCATTGGACTCGCCAAATGTTGTCGATGGTCTCGACCAACTCCAGCAAAATTTGTTTTTCTCCTTCAAAAAAAACAAAACCAGATTTGCATGTCACGCCTCGAAAACGTTTGGAAAACGCTAGGCACGCCAGCTTTCTCCTTTTTCCAAAGCACTCCTGTGGCATCTGTCGTTGCTAAGAGCAACCATGACCTGCTCTCCATGAAGACTATAGAAGTTCCAGCAAAGAATAAATAGATTTCCAGCACTAAAATCCCTTGCAGTAGCTCTGCTAATAAATTCATTTAAAAAATGGCTATCCATGTACAGCTATGATCAGCTGTTTCTCCATTTTGGCTTAGCTTTCAATTTTGTTAACAGATGAAGCTGATTTGTTTATTCTTGTCACATGACCAGCGGTGCACTTGCGTTCTGAAAAGTTTAGATGTTTCTAATTTAATTTTCTACCTGTTAGATTGTGTTTTATTAACGTCTACACCTACCCCAGCCTTAAACACACCCTTTACAATAATGAAATTCTAATTAATGTTGTACAGTATGACAAAAATTACGCTGTATTTATGTGCGCATGCCCAGTAGAGCCAAGCGTATCCATTCTAGCCTTAACCGCACGTATGCGTCATATCCCGAGCTTTGCGTGTGTGTGTGCCAAGGCATCAGTCATTTAAATTTTGGACCACAGACATAATATCAGCAAACAGCAGCATTATAAAAGTACATAAAAAAATGTAAATAAAAGTACATAAAAATTATTTGACCCTGCAGCTCAAACTTCACATCCTGGGGCGATTGTCAGCTTTAGAGTTTAGTTCTCACCCATAATTAAACACACTTGAACCAGCTAATCAAGCTCTTATTAGACACATCTAGAAACATCTGATAGGTGTGTGTGTGTTAGCAAGGTGCCATGTAAAAATTGAGGTAAAAAATATCCAAAATGACCTACCGCATCAAAAGAATGAGAAGAAGTAAGGCATATGGAGTGTCATTAAATAAATGTCAAGTTATAGTGTGCTGCAGAGATATCAACCTTAATTAGCATTAGCATTACTAGCCACGGCCCGACAGGTGTCGTAATACCAGTTCGGCCATGTGGGGGAGGTGGTATGCGGAGCAACATAACCACCAACCAACCGCAATACACGAATAACTCACGCGCACGGCTTGTGTGGGCGTACTTGAACCTGATGTCAATCGTGTGGAAAGTACAGCCCACTACTTCATTATTCAATTCAGGAGCACATGCTTTTTTTATTATTACAAATAATAATGTAAAATTATTTTACCTAGAATGGAGATATGCTGTCTCTCGCATCACATACATTGATCATTAGTTAAGCTATGTGGTCTTGACAGAGGCTCCTTTTTTTTTTTCTCTCCTTATTTGGACTCGGTTTTTTGACTGAACTCGAAACTTTTGGACTTGGACTTGACTTGGACTCGACCCTCTTTGGACTCGGTCTCTTGACTCCGACTTCGACTAGTCCTGTTTTTTGTTATTTTAAGTGGAAAGCAAATAAACACTAAAACAAACAAATTAGAGTAAAACAGAATAACATCTAAACCACATAAATAAAAATTAAAAAGAAAAAAAGTTAAACCATATTATAAATGGTTACATGTTAAATCAGCTTGTTAATATCTTAAATATAATTAAATAAGGTAAGCTCATTTATGTCCTATACTATATACTATAGATAGTAATGGGGAAGATGGAGTTAGGTAATTTAATTACAAAATAAATGTAACTGTAATCAGTTACAGTTACTGAGAAAAAATGTGTAATTAAATTACAGTTATGAAAATGTTAAAGATTACAAAGGGGGTTACATCTGAATATTTTCACACCACACACCCACACACAAATTTAATTTGATTTCTTTTCCCAAATTGCATTGATTGCTCTAAAATATAAGACACCAATGTTTCAGGGGGGTTTAGGTCTCAGAATAGGACCACATTTACACAATAACTGTTTTATTTCCTATTTAAATTTATGTATATGTTTTTTTAAGATTAACTGTTAGATGCTGTGTTTCCCTGTCATAGCTTTGCAAAGGTTTTGATTTTAAAAAACTGTATCATTGTTATTAAACCATATCTTGTTATGATTTAAAATCTGTATTTAACCTTAGAAAGATCTCAAAGTAAAAAGTGGTGCTAAAGTCCCATTTTGCGTTGGCTGTGCTTTAATATTAAATTATTATAATCTTAATTCAAGTGATGAAGGATTTTGAAAGGTCTGACAGTAATGACTGTTGAGTACTACTGTAAGGTTACCCTGCCCTGCTTTAAATGTTTCAAAATGATTTTACAGTTGGAAACCTTCATCATTCAAAAATTAGAAAAGTAAGTCACAAAGTAATAATCAATGCAATCAGTTACATTGCTTTAATAAAGTAATTGCGGTTACGTATGGTAACCCTCATTCCCTGAAGGAGTAACATCTCGGTTACGTATGGTAACCCTCATTCCCCGAAGGAGGGAACGGAGACGTCACTTCGGTGACCGCGAATTGGGATATCACTTCGATAGACCAATCTACTTCGAGTGAAACTAAAGAGCCAATGCACATTGGCATGTAATTATTGAATCCAGCTGCAACTGATCACAGCGTGAGTATAAGGCAGCAGGTGCAATGTGTACCAGGTTTTTCGCTGAGGAGCCGAGCCGGTGACCCGGTCGGCACGCTCAGTGGTGGGTACAGCAGCCGTGGCGACGGGACGTGACGTCTCCGTTCCCTCCTCCAGGGAACGAGGGTACCATACGTTACCGAGACGTTCACCTTTCAGTCGATCACTCTCGACATCACGTCGGGACCAAAAAATTGGTATTCCTACCAGCGCGCCATGGATGCTGCCCCTTCCCAGTGCCCTGTGCGAGCCACCTGCACCCCCTGTTTAGGTGTAGGCCAGGGTTCGCAACAAGAAGTTTCCACTCACAATTGTCAAAGCACTACCCACCTCAAGTGAGATTGGATAAGATAACACTGGGAAAACCTAACCTGTTGCACTTGGAACAGGGAGGCTGCCAGAAGCTCATCCCTTCCTGAAGGAGGTCTCTGGAGCAACTGCACATATGAACATCCCGTTTAGGTGCATATGGAAAATTGGAGGTGATTGTAACCCTTTTGGGGAAATAGCAGAAGTCTGCCGGAGAAGACACGGGCTCTGAGGCTATACCATGGACTTTTACACATATGGGATCCACTTAGGTCTCACATATAGAACCCAACCTTCTAACCGGTTCTCAAGGATTTCAGCAAGTGAAGGCCTGGCACCGGACGACTCCGCCACATCTAGCTGCCAAGGGGATGGAGGAGCTCGAAAGGGGTCTACAATATGGACTGCTCTCTGGAGAGGTTTTTAGTAAGCCGACACTAACCGGGGCTTCTCAGTGCCACTACCCATTTGAGGTGAGAACACAGGAGGATACAGGCTCCACACAAAGACTATAGCAACTCTAGCGAACGTGTTGTGGGGGGTACCTGATATGCCAAGGGATAAGCCAGGGTGATGGCATCTACTATCCAGTGGGCGCATCCTCTGCTTAGAGACGGCATTCCCCTTCTGGGCTGGCCCCGCAGCCATCCATAACAGAACAAAGCGCTGGTCTGAGGTCCTAAAGCTTTGTGTCCAGTCCTACGTAGCAACTGAGGGCTCAGACGGGACAGAACTATCTAGTGCTGGGTCTGGCTCCTCCTCTTGTTTGTGCGTGGAAAGCACTTTGCAGGTTCACCACCTGATCCCTAAAGGGAGTCGTGGGGCCACATAGCTGGGCTTGGGCACATTAAGCTGGGCTGGTGGCCTCAGGATTACCTGGGAGTCAACCAGCCCAAACTCTAGGCATATCGTCGATCGCACCGAAAATGCATGCAGGTCCCCCTAACCTCTTGATGGAGGCCAGTGCAAGTAGGAGCAGAGTTTTCAATGAAAGAAACTTTAACTCGACTGAGTGCAAAGGTTCAAATGGGCCCTGCTGTAGTGATTTAAAGCACTAGAGACAGAGCAAACCTGACTTTGATTGCTAACCACTGTGACCCTCAGACTGCACCCTCTACTGAACCCTCTTTGGATGCTACTGCCCGGAAGCCTTTTAGACGTGGCAGAGGCAATGGAACACTCCCCCCCCTGGAGATAGCGAAGCCTGGTCCACACCTCCGAGATGGTCATCTTCCCACAGTGGGAACAAGAGTCATCCATGAAAACCACCTCAGCAGTTTAAATGCCCAGACACATGAGGCAATGATCGTGACCATCATCCAGGCGCCACAAGGTAACAACCGCAGTCCAGCAAACGCACGGTAAAACGGCATCCCTTATAAGGACAATCCATCATCTTTATAAAAGATGCACCCGTGAAGCTCTTTTTAGAGAAAGTATGCTCTTTTAGGTAAATCTCTCTTATAAGTGCTGCGGCTAGCACAGGGAAATGGCCACTTGCAGCATAACAGGGGGGTAGTGCATCCTGCCTGAAGTGTGCAACGAGCCCGTTCAACACAGAATGTATCTGTACCTATTACATTTTTAAAGAACCCTTCCCAACACTGACTATAGAACATATTTATTTATTTTTCAAATGCCCAGCAGAAGGTCCCTAAAATATTTAATTTAATCGTAAACGATTTCATATAATCAGCTTCTGATTGCTGAACAATGAGACATAAATAAATTGTGAAATAGCAGAAGGTCCCTTTATTTATCTTTCCCTGCAAATTATTTAATTGGGTCCACAGCCTTTGCCTTATCTGCCTACAAAACATCAATTCCATGTATTTTGTGTATTTGCTCTTTCCATACAAAGAGCATTTCATGTTTGCAAAAGAGCATTTGCTTTGCAGTGGTTCAGTTTTGCCGAGTATGTATAATGTGTTACGACAGCAGTTCCAATGGACCTAAGCTCACATTCATCAATGGTTTTGGATTGTCGACATCACACATAGGAGCAAAGCACAAAGGACAGGGTATTTTTGCAGTGTGTCGCTGTGTGTGTCAGTGTGTGTGTGTGTGTGCGCCTGCATTGTGTGTGTGTGGGGCGTGTGGTGTGTGTGTGTGTGGTGTCCTGTTAAGATGTGTGTATGTGTGTATATATAGTATATGGATGTGTATATATATATATGCTAAATATATATATATATATATAGATGTATGGGGGTGTATCTATATAGGTTATAGATATATATATACATATAATAGATATATATATTATATATATATAGATATATATATATGAATATATGTGTGTGTAGATATATGTGTATATGTATATATATATATGGTAATGTGTGTGTGGGTGGTGTGGGGTGTATATATATATATAGATATATATGATATATATATATATATATATATATATATATGCAGACTTTGAAACTAATTCAAACTGCAATTTTTTTAGAAGGTTTACAAAAAAAAATAATGGCATAAAAAAAATAATAATATTCATACTCATATGTATTTTGCCTTATGTTCTCTTCAGTTTTTTTTCTTTCTTTTTTTTTTCAATTAAATTTTCACTGAATTATTAATAACTGCTGCTGATATTTACTATGTAATGAATAAAAAAAAATGCAAATCTGGACTGGATCATCATTCAGCAGGCAAATCAAATCATCTTTCGTTCCACATACAAATACCCCTATGTGGATCCTTTATAAAACATCATGCAGCACACACGAAGGTCCTGCCCAGAACTGGCAAATATTAACTCAGTTAAAGACTTTGTTTGATGACTTTCTTCATCTTCCAGTGTGAGCCAACTAACAGATTGGGGAAAATGAAATTAAGTCATGTTTATATATATTTGGTTATGTGTCATTGTTGATGCTTCTACAACCAAATTGTAAGGCATTTCCTTTTTTTTAAAGAATTACTAAATTATATAGTAAAAGTGAAGTGACATACCTGTACAGCCAAGTATTGGTGACCCATACTTAGAATTCGTGCTCTGCATTTAAACCCATCCAAAGTGATACACACACACAGCAGTGAACACAAACCACAACGGTCGGAGCAGTGGGCAGCCATTTATGCTGCGGCACCTGGGGAGCATTTGGTGGGTTCGGTGCCTTGCTCAAGGGCACCTCAGTTGTGGTTTTTGCGCTGGCCCAAGACTCAAACCCACAACCTTTAGGGTTAACCTCTCTAACCATTAGGCCACAACTTCCCCTTATACATCCAAATCTTACAGCAGTGATGTAAATTTTGTAATTGTCTAGGTATCTCTGAGAACCCAGAGGTCAGAGCATGCAGAAGTTGCTAAAAGCTCAATTACTCTGGTGACAAACTTGATGACTACAATTGTTGTACTTGGCTATGCCTCTCAAATTAAAATCATCTATAATTGTGTGATATAAATGGATTAAATGGTGTGGTGAAAAATGTTCACGTGGGTATACATGACACATACAGATTATAATCTCTGGACTGCTGTGCAATACTTTTAAATATGCATTTGAATGTGTAGTAACTTGAATACTTGTTATCATGCAATAATTTTTTCTTGGCCTTCAAAAACTGAATTCTCAGACCTTTGAATTGTAACTTTTGCTTCTGATTCAATCATCATCACAAACGCTGTGAGCTTCCTGAAGACAAGGGGCGCCAGACAGGGGGAAATAGTGGAACAGAGTAACAGGGGCCCATGGCGAGGGGGAGCCCGATTGTGAACACGGACGTCTCGTTAAAGAAGGTTCCAAAAGGGGGTTTCCACAACAATGCCATAGAAGAATCATTTTGGTTCTCCAAAGAACGATCTTTCAGTTCTTAAAAGAACCATGTTTTTCTTAATGTGAAAAATATTTTAATAAACTCAAGAACATATTTCCACCATAAAGAATCTTTTGGTGAATGGGAACGGTTTCTCCATGTAACAAAAGATTCCAATAAGGAACCTTTTTTTAATAAAGTAAAGGGTAGAATTTACCCCTATATTTTCCACAAAATGCAGGTGACATCAAAAAATTTCTTTACACTGTGAATATCTTGGGCAGCCTGATATAACCGTTATGGTGGTTATGCCATCTGAGCTCCTGAAACTTTTCCTTTCTTTAGAGGTAACATTTGACTGAAACACCACAGAGGAAAAACATCAGAGTTGGAGGTTCGGCTGCCTCCCTGATTTCCCCAAGGACTTGATCTGATATGGACAATAGAGTAGGTTTACATTTTCATGTGTTGGGTCATGGACTGATTTTACAAGGACAGAAAGAATCACCTGCCAGTCAAATGGAGAATGCAGCAGGCTCAGCTCAGCCCATTTCCTAAATGTGTTGGTAAATTCACAGATGATATACAACTCTACAGTGTGAGTAAGTCACTCTCATATGAGACTAAATTTCACACTAGGTGACTAAATGTCAATCTTTAGCCACAGACCAATAAATTGTTAGATTTCACCTTGCCAGGGGTTGAGAATACGTTTACCACAGATGCTTTTACCCGTCGCCTACACTTGAACACTGAGAGCATTTGAGAGGCTGCTTCCTTCATTAGTGAACAGGAATAAGGCATAAGCTGCAATCTCACTTGAGTGAATGCGGACAACATAATTAATATTCATGAGCCCAACAGCTTATTAGACCATAGAGTATTTTATATTACTATTAGTAGTAGATTTAATAGAAGTAGTAATATTTTACTAGTATTGTTGTTAGATTTTTTGACATGCTTCATTGACTGATGTTTTGTTGTTTTGCTTTCAGTTGTATTGTAAGACTTTATATATATTTTGCATTTTGCTACAAAAATATGTGGCATAATGTTGAATAATATTATTTGATCTTTTTTTTTTATTTTATCTTAATTTATGATATATTTAACTACAAAATATTGTTGCATAATATTGTATACTGTATATATTTTATAATATCATACGTTTAATAAGATTTCATATTTTGATGCAATTTTATTTTATACTATTTTGTATATTGCTACATAAAATGCAGCACAGTAATTAAATGAATTGGTTGATATAAATGTATCAAACTCCTAACAGTAGAGTCTTCATGACAGTGAAGAGTTTTCAGAGCCACACGCTGCCTCTACTGTTAGATGTCGTAACTACCTTTTACTAAGTTTTTTTCCATTAACAGCCACTTAAAAGTAACTGTGTATTCTGATTAAATAAAACCATCATAATTATTCCTTGAGGTTGTAAGGGATAGATGTATAGTTCATCTTTAACTCAGTTTTCCTAGCTATAATTAATCCTAATTAATACCATATGACAAAGATGTGGTTGTTATGCTAAACCACAACCACAAGTTGGTAGCACATTACTCCCAAACAGTGGACCAGATAAAGCATAAATGCTTCTGAGTGGATAAATATGTGACCAATTGTCTGCTTTTTGTCTGCATGTCATCTACAGCAGATCACAACAGAAGACTTAAAAATTGAGAGGTTCCTTGATAGTGAGGGTCCAGCCAAACCTAGACAAACAATATTTTTTAGTTGCATTAGACAAGGCAGAATGGAGCAAAGGACAGAGAGAAATCACCTGTCAGTCAAATGGAGAATGGAGCAGCCCTTTTTCTTAAATGTGAAGGTAAACACACAGCAAGTAAAAGCTTCTGATTGGCTAAAGATAGATATGTGGTGCATGTGGAGTATGCTTGATCTTTCTGTTTTTAGAGGAAATGTGTGTTACAAAACTCACAGTGAATATGAGACTGAATGGACACCCGGGGTCTCAATCTGAGGTCTCGGTCAGACCAGGACAGACAAAAACTTATTTATACAATAAGTTTGGACAATAACTCCTCATGTGTTGGGAGGGGATCTACATCACAAGGACAGAACAAAATCACCTGTCAGTCAAATGGAGAATGGAGCAGCCCTTTTCCTAAATGTGAAGGAAAGGCGAAAGTCTCTGACTGAACAGAGATAGATCTGTGGCTCACATGGAGGATGACTGATCAGATCTTTCTAATTTTAGAGACAATATGTGTTGGCTAATATCTGGCTAATATTGAGATTTCTTCATGCCACCTTTTCTTGATAACAGTGATGACAGTCTCAGGCAAATGTGGGCCACCACCAGACGTGAACGATGCAGATACAAAAGAAATGACGAAAAATGAATACAATACACGGGAGAGAGTTGAATACAGCTGCTTTAATAAATACACATTGGATCAGCGTCCACCTTTCTCCAAATACTTGACCTGTGAACAAGGAGAATGGAGAGGGAATATTAAGTGTTTAAGTAAGTATGAACACTCTTCACCATAAACACATCATGATGTAATCTTGTAGTTGAAGTTGTAGGTTGTGATGATTAGTTAATGAATGTATATTGTGACACTGATAGCGATATGCTGGGTTTATTTCAGAGCCCTGTACAGTGAGGGAGAGTGGAGGAAATGAATAGAAGAGGAATAGACTTGGCCTATGCTGATCGGCAAAAGATGTTCGCACCCCATAGTGAAGAATTAGTTAGTTGTTAGCAACTTTACAACTAACAACTAACTAACTTGAATTTCTTGCAAATAAAACTAAAGAAACGGTAAAAGTAGTATTTAAAATGAACATGTTTGAAATTAATATTAACCCATTTAATGCAAGCTAAGTGAACATACATGTATGCATTGTACAGAGTACAATGAAAATTTTGCAAAAACTGTATAATAGAAAGTTGAAAATAATAATGAGTGTATATACATATATATATCTTTTCTGTTTTTTTTTTTGTTTTTTTTTACTGTCACACAAATATGGGGGAAAGGAAATACGTGCGTTATTTAACTTTTTTTTTACATTGTGCCATGTGCTCTGGGTTTTCTGCTGATTAAAGATTTGACCACTGAAATGCTTATATATATATTATATATATATATATATATATATATATATATATATATATATATGACCATGATTTACATAAGACAGAGCAATAATATATAAAATATGGACCCTTTAATATTTATATGCATTAAACTGGAATGCCAGCCATGCTATATGAATGTGTACTTTCAGACAAGTCTACGTAAAATACATCTACGTTTTAGACTCTTCAAAATAAAACATTCAGCTAATATAATTGCACAAACATGGACCAAAATTTACAATTCTGTTCCGATTAAGCCCATAAAATTATTGAGACGTTTTGCATTTTAGACTACAAACTGAACTCAGCGACCTGAAGAGGAGGGCTGACAAGTTTTCAGTGAATTGTTTTTTTTGTTTTTTTGTAGGCGGTGCAGAGTCCTGTTTGGTGGGACAGAGGGAAGGGGACGGTTGCTTTCAGCTACATTACACAGACTTCAAAGATTCATATCATCACCGCTCGAGACTGTTCATGAATAAACAGCTTTTGGAAAACAGGTAATCTGAGGTTTTTATCAGTACTAATTTATGTTTAATACTACTGAAATCTTTGCATTGATTTGTGATAATTAACTAAATATTTGGTAGGTGATTCAGTCAATACTGTTAAGTTAATTAACTTTGTAAACTGTACATTTGTTATGTTTTACAGCTTAAAATGAAAAACTGCAAGATATTTCTCTTTCTTCTATTAATGATCATGGCTGTCTCAACAAATGCTCAAGGTAACACAATGATACACAGAGGAGCAAAAGCAGATGTTTTAAACATCCAGTTTGTTGAACAATATATAATAATATCTTGTTTTATATATCACATTTATTTATAATGCCAGTCTGAATTTATATATTGTTTTTGTTCATTTTCCATGAAAGTTCATTGACCATAAAACCCAAATGTAGGTCTAAATTTGAAGTAAAGTTAGCAGACATGCTTTATTCCAGTAAAACTATAAAAGCTTTCTTTTAATAATGGTTTAATTTTATTCATTTTTCTACAGAAGTTACCTGTGAGGGTGAACAGCTCATCAATGTTGACATTGTAGTTGGAAATCCAGGTAAGGCTCCACCTTATAAACCTGGACATATTTTTAGTTTTTCGATGCACTGATGTGAACCTGAAGATGCACGGACAACGAACAATTGAATGTCTGTCAAATGGAAATGGGGATTATCCATATCCAAAATGTGGAGGTATGAAGAAATACTGATATAATATACCTAAGTATTTAAGAATTGTTTTGTTGAAAATGTTTTGTCAACATGCAAATGTTGAAAATGTTCGTCATGTATAATAAATGTATGTACAAATATATATATATACAAGTACAGGTCAAAAGTTTGGAAACATTACTATTTTTAATGTTTTTGAAAGACGTCTCTTCTGCTCATCAAGCCTGCATTTATTTGATCAAAAATACAGAAAAAAAACTTAAAATAATAGTTTTCTATTTGAATATCTGTTAAAGTGTAATTTATTCCTGTGATGCAAAGCTGAATTTTCAGCATCATTACTCCAGCCTTCAGTGTCACATGTAACATCCAGTCTATCACATGATCATTTAGAAATCATTCTAATATTCTTATTTATTATGAGTTTTGGAAACAGTTCTGCTGTCTAATATATTTGATGAATAAAAGGTTAAAAAGAACTGCATTTATTAAAAAAAAAATAAAAAAAATTCTAATAATAATTTTCTTTACTATCACTTTTTATCAATTTAACACACATCCTTGCTGAATAAAAGTATTGATTTTTTTAAAAAAAAGAAAGAAAAAAAATGACTGACCCCAATTAACTTACTGACCAGTAGTGTATATATTGTTATTACAAAATATTTATATTTTAAAAACATAGCTTCTTCTTCCTTTTTTTTTTTTATTTTGATTTTTTTTTTTTTTTTTTTACTTTTTATTCATCAAAGTATCCTAAAAAAGTATCACATGTTCTGAAAAAATATTAAGCAGCAGAACTGTTTCCAACTTTGACAATGAATCATCATATTAGAATGATTTCTAAAGGATCATGTGATAATGATCCTAAAAATTCAGCTTTGCATCACAGAAATCAATGATAATTTAAAGTATAATAAATTTAAAAACAATTATTTTTTAAATTGTGATAATATATCACAATATTACATTTTTTTTTTTCTGTATTTTGTGATCAAATAAATGCAGGCTTGAATGAGCAGCAGAAACTTTCTTTCAAAAACATTAAAAATAGTAATGTTTCCCAAACTTTTTGACCTGTACTGTATATATATATATATATATATATATATATATATATATATATATATATATATATATATATATATATATATATATATATTCTTGATAAAAAAAAATGAAAGAAAATAAAGTTAACATCTATGTGTTTATTCATTAAACATCTATAGTATAAATACATCAAAAATTCACACATAAAAGCAGTAATGACTAGTATTTAAATCTCTCTCTAGATGTTACATGTCTTCTAAACACAAAAGAGAAATACATCAAAATGGATCGATTCCCTGATTTTGAGTGTCCAGTCACACCTGGATATAATTTAAAACGTTTTCATGCAATGGACAAGGACTGATAAATGGAGCACAGAGAGAAATCACCTGTCAGTCAAATGGAGAATGGAGCAGCGCTATTCCTAAATGTGAAGGTAAACACAGAGAAAGTTAATGTTTCTAATTGGCCACAGATAGATTTGTGTAACACATGGAAGATGTTTGCTTGACCAGATCTTTCTGTTTTTAGAAACAAAATGTAATGCAAATCTCTCAGAGAACATGAGATCAGATGTCTTTCATGTGTTGGGAGGGGATATACATTACAAGGACAGGAAAAAATCACCTCACATGTCAAAAGGAGAAATAAACAACAATAACACTAAAAAAAACACAAACAAATAGAAAGTTAATGTTTCTAATTGGCCACAGATAGCCATCGGTAAGGTCACAGGTCACAGTTTTCTTAGTCAAGTACTTAGCATGTTCTGCAAGCATCACTATTGCTCATATTAAAAATAGATGCTGAGGTGTTGGTACAAAATTCATCAGCACACAAGTTTCTCTTCACTTGAGCCACAAAAGCAAACAACTAGCAACCACCCAGAACAACCTAGCAACGCACAAAACAACCTATAAACTAGCACTGAGGTGAACAAGCTTGCATGGATCAAACAAACAACAAATTTCATTTCTAAATTTAATTTGGATCTAGTTTTTATTATAACATATTACATTATATTATATGTGGGTGCATATCATATAATTATATCATATCATATTATATTCTGAATATCTCTTCAATATATTGTCTTTTACTTAAATATTTTATTCAAATGACCTCATTCTCAAAGTTAGTAATATTTATAGCATGTTCTATGCTTTAGGTCAGACCACCAGTTGCGGGCCACCACCAGAAGTGAACGATGCAGATACAATAGAATTGAAAAAAGATGAATACAATACAGGGGAGAGAGTTGTATACGGCTGCTTTAATAAATACATATTGGATTTGAGTCCATCTTTCTCCAGATACTTGACCTGTGAACAAGGAGAATGGAGAGGGAATATTAAGTGTTTAAGTAAGTATGAACACTCTTCACCATACACACATCATGATGTAATCTTGTAGTTGAAGTTGTAGGTTGTGATAATTTAGTTAATGAATGTATAGTTGTGACACTGATAGTGATATGCTGGGTTTATTTCAGAGCCCTGTACAGTGACGGTGGAGGAAATGAATAGAAGAGGAATAGACTTGGCCTATGCTGATTACATCACCTTTGCGTGTCAGAGGGGCAAAGTTTTAGCAGGTGTTAGAGAACTAAGACAACAGTGTGATGATGGAGTGATAACTTTACCTGAGTGTGTGGGACGATGGGGATAAATCATTGCTGAAGCAACAAAAACAAATGTAGCAAATAAAAAAATATTGTTCCCAATTCAATTTCTAGATTTTGGATTTATTGCAAGTAAAAATAAGAAATGCTAAAAGCAACATTTAAAAATTGTGCATGTTAAAAGCTACACTAAACATTTAATGCCAGCTAAGTGATATGTACAATATGTATTAAATAAAATAAAATTATTATTGATAATAATACACAATAATAAAAAGAAAAAATAGGCACAGACCATCGAAAATGTTTAAGGGAACCGCAAAGTGACAAACATGGCTGGGACATATTTATCAATGTTTGCTTTGAAAGGTGAGATTTTTGTTTATTTTAACATCCTGATCATACAGTTCCTTTGCTTCTTCTTTCTTTTTCTTTTTTTTTCCTTTTTTTTATTATTAGCCTAAATAAGCTGACAAAATACACAATTACGTAAACTGTTAACTTTAACTTACTTTACAACTTCCCTTAAAAAAATCCCTTAAAAAAAAGAGTGCATGAGATTTGCAAATAGAGCCGAACTGCTGAACGTGTTTTAAGGTTTAGCAGAAAAAGAGTGCTTATTCAACAAATTGGTTTAAGCTAGTGAGAATTTTTGCTGTTTGCTTTGAAAGGTGAGATTTTTGTTTATTTTAACATCCTAATCATATAGTTTCTTTGCTTCTTCTTTCTCTTTCTTTTTTTTCTTTTTTTTTTTATATTTAGCCTACACTGAAAAAAACGATTCGTTATCTGAACAACCATTAATTATAAAAGTAAATATATTAAACACAAAAAACTTAGTATTTATAACATTCAATGTCCTACTTACAATATATAGTTCATGTAACGCAAAAACATAAGTTACAAAGTGAACTTAAGTGTATGCATAAATAAAATGAAAGAAAATAAGTCATGACAACTACTAGTACAATCAGGGGCGTCGAACTGGGGGTAAAACCAGTACTGATTACCAGGGCCCCAAAGGAAGAGAGGGCCCTTGAAAAGTCTGGAATATATTTTATTTTACATGGATATTTTCATTTATTTTACATTGATATTTTCATTGCTGTTTCCTGCCAAGGAGACATTTTGTGAAGCACATGTGAAGACGGTGAGAAGGGGTAAGCTAACTTTTTTTGAAAACTAAGTATGATATTAGATCTTGGCAATTTACCATCAATGAAAACCTAATTTAATTTGTGTGTGTGTGTGTGTGTGTTAGGGGGTGAAGAAACGCATTTCTGAAACGCAATGTGATGTAGATGCTGAAAAGAGGTAACGTTAAGCTTACTTAATTTGTCTCTTAACGTATAACGTTACTCGTTTATTGCGTTTGTGATCTAAAAAAGAACTTTTAAACTGAATTTCTGAATCGCTTAGAATAATGCTTCAGTAATTAGAAACGTGTTATGAATACTTATGAAAACATTGAGTTTGTACGTGTAAACCCATTCCAGATTAATAATAATAAAAAAGTTAGGTCACTAATGTTCTCATGTTCTCTATAAGTGGCAGTCCAGGCCAGGGCGCAGGTTAATTTTGAGGTTTGGTTTATATTATATTCTAAAATATATGCTACATGTCAATATGTATGCATGATAATTAAGTAATGGTGATTAGCATTCTCCAATTAGCTTTACAACACTCTTGTCACTGTATAAATTTCAGGTCATTGTTGTGGTGTATAGATTTTTATTTTCTCTTTCAAAATTAATTTTCCTTCCAACTTTATTTTCCATCAGCAGTTTCACTGTCATTATAGATGAGTTGGTCAAATAATGCCTTCATTCACAAACTCTATGGAGTCACTGTATAGTTGTGATTTTGTGTGTATGCATCATAACACGCTGCATTTTGTTTTACTTTTCAGACCAGCCTTGTGGAACAACGTAGAGAAGTTGTAATTCTATGCTTAATTGTCTGCCTCTCTGAAAATCCTGAGAATCTCATCAAGCACCGTCAGGTGAGCATCTGAAATTGATCAAAGTTACTCTCCAAACCTAAATAAACAACTTGTATAAAGGCAGTTAATTAAATTAAACCAACATAGATAGAAAATAAAATGAATGGCTGTAAGTCACTTATTTTATTTTAAAATATAAAATGTCTATTTCAAAATCTTATTTTTTGTGTTATTTAACTGCAATGTATTTTTTGCACTAAGAAACAATCTGAAAAAATATAAAGTGGTGTTGTAGGTAAATACACATTTGCTTTATGTTTTTTATTTTATTTTTATAGGATACTCATGGGAATAAGGAGGAACTGGAACTGCTCACACTTAAAATCATCAAGAAAGGTGGCTCAACAGATGATCCATTACAGACTGGGATAGTGCTGGAAGGCATAGAGGTGATGACGAGATTGGCAGGTGTTGCGAAGGCTTGTGTTTTTCTGCTTGGCCTAATTTAAGCAATTAATCTGAGTTACCCCAAAGAGCTCAATGAACAATGTTTGTCTGCAACTGTTTGATTACATTCTTATTTCATTCTTACGATGTTTTTTGTGTGTTCCAAAAGTAAATGTGAGAAAGATTGTTGCAAAGGGTGAAAAAAAGTGACCTATTGTAGACCTATTGTGTCTTACAAACAAAAGAAAAAGAAAATGCTTTTTTTTTCTAGTTTTATTAGGAATTCTGTACAAATTAAATGCTGGAATAATGTAAATCCTTAAGAAGTGTTGCAAAGGGTTAAAAAATCAAGGAATTAACCTGTTAGAAGTGAACTTCCATTTGTATATTTGTCACATTTTTGTTGTACATTCATGATGTGTGGTTTTAGGGCTTCACCGTATAAACTGAAATGCTTAAAAAAAAAAAAAAACATAAATAAACTGAAATGCTTTTGTGTAATTTGCTTGGTTTAATTTATTTAAGATATTAAATGTACTGTAAGTAGACCAATAGCTGAAGATCTAAAATCATTTAAAATGTTAAGTTGGTTTCAACTCAATTTTTAAATATAAATAAGCTTAAATGTTCTGTTAACCGACTTGAAATTCTTGGTAATTGATGTTGTTTTTTTTTTTTTTTTTTTTTCTTACTTGGTTTTTTTTTTGATCTTTATTTTTCTTTTTTTTTTTTTTTTTTTTTTTTTTTTTTTTTTTTTTTTCTGTTTTTTTTTTTTGTTTTTTTTTTTTGTTTTTTTCTGTAAATGTTGAATATTTTGAATAGTAAGTAAAGAATGTTGAGTGAACTCAAATATTTAAGTTCATATAACAAAGATTATCCTTGTTTATTTTAAGTAAAATTGTTTCCAAGTTGGGTTTACTTAAAAAGGTTTGTTGCCAAAATGGTTGCATAGATATTTTAAGTAATTTACCAACACAATCATTTTTACCCTAGTGTAAATAAACCCAATGTGAACAATTAAAGCTTCTTTTTGCAAAATACACAATTAATGTCAACTGTAAACTTACTTTACAACTTTCCTTAAAAGAAAATACCATATTGTTTTACATTACAGTTCTTCTGAACTGCTAAAACCCAATCTCTATACCAAATTTCTCACTAGCATAAACCAATTTGTTGAATAAAGCACTCTTTTTGCTAAACCTTAAACACGTTTTTAGCAGTTAGGCTCTATTTGCAAATCTTATGCACTAACTCTTTTTGCAAAACTCTCAAACACATTCACTTTAACACTTATCACACTGTGATTGATGCAATTCTTTATTTGTTTGTGTTGTGAGCATTTGCAGTGTGTTTTTTATTTTATGATCATTCGAATATTTTCATTCACATGTATTGTCAAACTAATAAATATGTATCACAAATTTGCTAGTGATTTTCTATTATTAATATGTTTTATGTGGAGCAACTCATGCACACACAGTCAACATCGCTTCAGAATACAGCTTGAAATTCAAACTATTACACCGAGTTTGGTTTCCTTTTACATTCAACTGTTTCCTCACATTTTATTTACATTTTGGGGTTTTACTAACTTAAAAGAGGTTGAATAGAATAAATTCCCTCTTTTAAGAAAACTCTTTTAAGCATTTTATTTAAATAGAACTAAGTCTTTCGATGAACCAAAGTAATCGGTTTACTATATACTAGAGCAGGGAATTTCAAATTGGAAACAAAATATTCAGAAACATCATTTTTACAATTGTCAAAATTTACTTAATTATGTTTAACACAATATTTTTTACACATTTATATATATTTTTTATGATTACTGTTTTTTTGTTTTCTTTCTGCTTTTTAAAGAAATCGTGAGAATATTTGTGATTAATCTATTCTACTCAGAAAAAAAGTATTTAACATTTGTTTTAAAAAAAAAAATCTGCACTAGTTGAAAACAAATAAGTTCTACAGGACGTAAATGAGAGTGAAATTATTTTACAGTTAAATCAGTTTGTTATATCTTACATATAATAAAATAAGTTAGCTCATTTATTTCCTATACTATATACTAAAGACAGTATTGGGGAAGTAACTAGTTCAGTCATGACAACTCTCGGAAACAGTTTGTATAACATTGTATCAATGTAAATGGAGATCTATATAGGTTTGGTATTGGCGGACTAGATCTGCTACATTGCTGCTGCTGCAGAGCAAGTATGACTTGCTTCTGCAAAAGAACATAAAGACATGCTGCTGCAAGAAGAGAGAGAGGTAGATCCCTCAACACGGCAGAGATACACAGAGCTCAAAGTGAACTTAATCTAAGACAGTTTTGCTGAACAGCGGGCAAGCAGGCTTGATGGGTGTGCTTCCGGGCAATGGGCATGGAATTCCTGAAATTTAAAGTGTGAAAGCGTGTCAGCTTTATTATTGATATGAGGTAAGAAGGTAGCTTTGAGGATAAAATTGTTAACGCAAATCCATGTGAGACGTCTTATTAGACGGTTGATAAAGGGGTTATCGGAGCGGCTTTTGAGGATATTGACTGTGGATTTGTCATCACACAAAAATGAAATATTTTTGCGACACCATTTGTTTCCCCAAAGCAGACAGGCTATGACAATAGGATAAATATTGAAGAGACCTAGTTTTAATTTCTGGAGGTAGGTTGATAATTTCACTTGGCCATGTGTCAGCGACCATTCATTACTTAAATTTTTTTTTTTCAATTGCTTAAGCACAATTTTGAAAACAGGGCCTGGTTTTTCAAACCCCTTCATACAATTAGCACAACACTACACCAAAGTAGTACAACCTCAGATACAAAACATTTTCCAGTTTCCATACAGTATTACTGAATGTACCATTGTACTGTAAGCTTACAGTAATACTGTAACAAATTACATATCCAGTTCAGTACCCAATAAAAATTACAAAAAAAAAAAAAAACTAAACTAATCTCTTCACCTAGCTGGATCTGGATAAAAATGTCACATTGTGTAGATCAATATACTGTAGGTCTGCTATGCAGTAAAATTACATGTACAGTAAAAAGGTTATGTGTGCAGTACACAATACTACAGTCAGTGAACAAAACGTACCACCACATATTCACGCCGCAGGACTTTCACCCTGTCTGAATTTCTTTCAAATGGCACTTTATACAGTTGTTTCCTCAGAACTTGATGTTTTTTTAAGGATACGGGCTATTGTTGACAGAGAGACCTGTTGGACATTATTGAAAACTGGGTGATCATTAACAATATAGGCTTGAATTTCTGAAAAGTCTGATTGCATTATTGGTCAAAACTAGGTTTATGATCTCTCTCTCCTGCTCCTGTGATAATATGGGGCCTCTTCCTCCTTAGTGTTCTCGATGTTCAATCTGATGGCCAAACAAAATACATGTAGCTTACTGTAAAATGATACATGAATAGATACCAAAATGGTTGATATAGTACATGCAGTAAGCTATGGATTTTCTGTTGACAGAAGATGTCCGAACTATTGATGCCACCGTGTATCTGCTTAGGTTAGGCTGTACTCTCAGACCAGCCTCCCTCAGTGTTAGTCCAATTATTACATGGTCCACAATTGTCCACAATTGTAGCACGAATTTCGTTACACAGATTTGGTTGTCTTCTTCTTTGTGCATGTCCTACCCCTCCTCCAGGTCTTCCTCTCCCTCTCCCTCTTCCTCTTCCTCTACCTTGGCCTCTTTCTCCACCTTGTTCTCTCTGGATTCCACCTGTCAAGCGCACTCTCCCTCTTCCTCTGACACCGTCCATTTTTGTTGAAGACAGGTGAACTTAGCTGCTGTCTTCTTACAGTGGTTAAAACTGATTGGTGTGTCTACAATTAAGCACCAGTGTGTGCACACCTGGTGGCTGTGTTTAACCAATTGGTTCATGGGTGTGTTTATTTGAAAGCCTTTGCTTTGAACTTGCAAGGAAATTAAATCATGATAAATTTCTGTCAAATGCATACAAGTGTGTTTAGTGTTTTGCAAATCACTGTGTGTAATGTTTTGCAAAAAATGTGAAGCTGACAACGTGCTTACAGTTGTGCAAATCTAGGCCGGTGTTTTGCTACTTGAGTATAAGGTTTTGTTAATTGTGGAATAGTTTTAATTTTAGTGTGTAAGAAATTGAAAAAAAACTGTAATGACCCTCCAAAACGATTGATGGAGCTGCGCTTGTAAAGAGACTGAGAGAAACAGAGGTTACGAACGACTCATCATAAAAGAAAGAAACTCCATTCCAGTTGTTAAGTAGAAGGTTCCAAAAGAGTAGATCAGACTGGCATCCTTCATCTAAATAAATAAATTCATGTAGGCTAGTGACAGACTTTGACAGCTGCAATAATCTTGAAATGAATGCGCAACCATGGGGAATGATAAAAACACCAAAAAAAACAAAAAATTAAGACAAAATATCTTTCTTAGAAACGGTTTCTGCTATTTGAAAAGACGACATAATTTGCTAAATGCGGTTCAGCTTAACTTCGAGAAGAGAAGTTTGCATGGCTTGACTATTAAGTGTGATGCCCAAAAATTTAATAGAGGTTAAAGGACCTATTGTTTTTTCTTCTGACAAAGGAACATTGAGGTTTGAGAAGAGAGCTTTCAACGTAGAGATACAGCGATCGGAAGGAGAACTAGGGAAGTCGACGACTAGAAAATCATCTAGTAAGTGAAGGATGAACAGAAGTTTATAATTATTTAACAGGATCCAGCAGAGTGCTTCTGAGAAAGAATAAAAGATTTTTGGACTACTACAGCAACCAAAAGTTAGTCGGACAGAAAATAAAATTTTGACTTCCATCTGATGCCAAAAAGATGCCACTGGGAGGGGTGAAGCGGCATGATTTTAAAAGTGTAGGTGATGTCGGCTTTGCCCATCCATGTGCCATTCCCTGCTGATTTAATAAACTGAATAGCGTGGTCGACTGAGGCTTAAGCTAAAGAAAACACGTCTCCGGGGATTAAACTATTAATGCTAGGAATATCTCCATTATGAGGAGAAGATAAGTCTATAAGTCTATAAGGAGTATTTTCTAGTGGCTACTCCAATGGGATTGACACGGTATGCATTAAACAGGGAGGTTTGGAAAGGACCAATTAAATAGCCCTTGTCTAGTTCTTTTTGAATTAAGGAGTCAACGCTTCAGGTTCTCTTATAGCGGACAACAGGTTTTTGCATACTAGAATACCTGGGGGAAGGAAACTTAAACCTTCCAAAAAACTTTGTATGAGTGCCATAAGAAGAAAGTTAACAAAGCATGGGTTAGGGTGTAGAGATAAATGCTTGGATAGCTCATGGACGTTGATAGGTGTAGATGGATGTTTATTCATCTTTTAGAAGACTGGGTTGGAGGTTCTTTGGACCTACGAGGACAAACAGCTCTTGGGTGACTGTCTCCACAAATAGCACAGCAATGCAAAAATTTACACTTGAGGTAAGGACACACAGACTTATTTAAATTGATACGTACAGGAATACCAGAGCCTTCTGGATTTCTTGCTTTGCTTTGAAAGCGTGCAAAGAACTTGGAACCGGGTTCTGGTTTGAGAGGCAGATCAACTTTCCCTTGGGATGTTTCATAGGCAGTTCATGGGCACAGGTTTGCGAAATGAGAAAAGGAGCCACAAACAGAGCACAGAATTGTTTTGCGACAAGTAAAATGTCTGCTGATCAGTTCAAGATCGACTATAGACCAATCCAGTTTAAGATTGAAGTGCTGGATGTACATAGCAGCTTTTGCAGAAATGGATTTGTGACATTCGTAAAACAGAGAACCACCATAGTTAACAGCCAAATCTGAAATTATAGCGAGGTAAGTGTCTAACTCGGATGTTCTTTTTGGAAACGCCTCGCAAATAGTGTCTCTGTAAATCCCAAAAGCAGGATTTTAACAAAATTGATATCATTACCTGCCAAAATCTGTTTTCTTAAGTTCACAGGAATCGGCGGCTGCCAGAGGAATGAAGGAGGTTCCGCTTGATGGTGCGAGAATTGCTGAAGCCAGAGTATGACGTGGGGACACGTCATTTTGGGGAATACCTGGGAGTTCCGTGGGGTGCACTGCAGAGGGAGTGGCCGAAGAAGAGGACTTTTCTAGCAGTGACACTCTGGTGTCCATTTTATTAATCAAAACTTTAATGTCGAGGAGGGCTGCAAGCACTGGGTCTTCAGAATCTTGAGGGATGCTGTAAGGCTTATTGGCCAAAGAAGCGGATTCTGCCACGGGAGTCCTGTGCTTTCTCTTAGCTTTAGATTTAGCTGGGGCTGGGTTAGACTGAGAAGACGGATTCTGATCAGAGTCAGAAGAGGGCGAGGAAGAGGGAAAATATGTCTTGATGAGATAATCCCGTTGAAACTGTGATGTTACGATTAAATAAAGTATCCAGGATCCTAGCAATTGGCCAGTCTGAAATGAAGGCTTGGCGATGGGACAGACAGACGCTTCTACGTTTGGCAGGGAGGTTAGAAAGTTGTTCTTCGTCAGCGTTTCTAGTGTTAAAAGTGTCATCATCTGGACCTGAACCAGGGTCATTGAGGGACAAGACTTCCTCCATGTCGATGTTAGACATGAACCTTATAATACTAGTGTCGGGATTGGACCTGTTGTCATGTGTGTCAGTTCCTGTTTTGCCTTATTTGGTCTGTTTCCTGTCCTTGTTTAGTTTGATTATTAATTAATTCCCCGCACCAGTCTGTTCCTCGTTATCCTGTCTTTAAAAGCCCCAGTCCTTTCAGTTCAGTTCTGCCGGGTCTACCAGTTCCATATGTGTGTCTTCCTCCTGGTGTTGGAGTTACCTCTGTGTTGGATTAATAAAGAGTCTTCCGATTATCCTCGGCTCTGTGGCCCTTCCGGCAGCGTATTTGTGACAGAAGACCTGACCAAAACAGTGTAAATTGCGTGTCTACCCTCACGGACTATGGAACACCAAAAGGGCCAAAATGAGGAGGAGGATCTTATTGATTGGGAATCGGAACTGGAAATTGAAATGCCCCCTCTCCTCTCTCCGTTGTCTCCGCTGGTCCTGTCCAGCCCTCCTTCGTCCTTGGTTTCCTCGTCCAGCCCTGAGGGGGCTTATGATTCTCCAGTGCCTGCTCCTAGAATGTGTCTTTCAGTGCCAGCTCCTATAATGTGCCCTCCAGTGGCCTCTCCTCCAAAATGCCCCCCCTCCCACCCACTCCTACCTCTTCCACCGCTGTCGTCTGGCAGCCCCTCTGCTCGCCCTCAGCCCACCATCTATGTGGTGCGAGCCCTGCGGGACCGCCATCCTCCAGCGTTGCCATGGTCGGAGTCTCCCTCACCTCTGCCTCCGAGCCCGAACTCCCCCTCGGTCTGGGCCTCGACCCGTCGACCTGCCATCGCCTCTGGACTCCTCTCCACTGGCTGCACCTAGTCGCTCCGTCCCAACAGCTCCGTTGGGCTCCTTCCTCCCGCCAGCTCCACCTGGGTTCTCAGTTGCTCTGGCTCTGCCGTGGATCGCCTCGGTCACCAGAGCCCTCGGCTCCACGCTGGCCCCCCAGATCCTCGGTATCCCCCTGGCTCGCTGTCTCCTCCTCGGGCTCCTGCTCCGCCGCCGTTGGTCAGCCCCCTGGAGTCGGCTGCCAGTTCCTGTTTTGCCTTATTTGGTCTGTTTCCTGTCCTTGTTCAGTTTGATTATTAATTGATTCCCCGCACCTGTCTGTTCCTCGTTATCCTGTCTTTATAAGCCCCAGTCCTTTCAGTTCATTTTTGTCGGGTCAACCAGTTCCATATGTGTGTGTCTTACTCCTGTTTTCCATGTTGGATTTACCCCTGTGTTGGATTAATAAAGACTCTTCAGATTATCCTCGGCTCAGTGTTCCTTCTGGCAGCGTATTTGTGACAGCTGGAGAGCCCCAGTAACAGAAATAACACTAAATAGAGAGCTCTCATAGTGTGCAGTGACTGTGCACTAGTTTGTAGGAGACAAGGTTATATAGAGGAACTAGTAATGAATGCATGAAGCCGATTGGTTGGAGAGGATACAATTGAATGAACCAATCAGGACGCTAATAGAGTTTCATGGCTGAACTATTTATTTACATGTAATGAAGTTACGTAATTTAATTACAAAAATGTAACTGTAATCTGTTACTGATGGGAAAAAATGAATAATTAAATTACAGTTACTTATGAAAATGTTAAAGATTACAAAAGGAGTTACATCTAAATATTTTCACACACCCACATACAAATTTAATTGATTTCTTTCCCAAATTGCATTGACTGCTCTAAAATCTGAGACACCAATGTTTCAGGAGTTTAGGACACGTTTATACGATAACTGTTTTCTTTCCTATTTGGGTTTATGTATATGCTTTTTGTTTTTAGATTAACTGTTAGACGCCTGTGTTTCCTGTCATAGCTATGCAAAGATTTGATATTAAAAACTGTATCATAGCTATTAAACTATATCTTATGATTTTAAATCTGTATTTAAACCTCTGAATGATTTCAAAGTAAAAACAGTGGTGCTAAAGTCTGCTTTTGTGGCGATTGTGCTTTAAAATTAAATTATTATAATCTTAATTCAAGTGATGAATGATTTTGAAGATCTGACAGTAATGAGTGTTACTGTAAGG
Organism: Cyprinus carpio; assembly: GCF_018340385.1. NCBI lineage: Eukaryota > Metazoa > Chordata > Actinopteri > Cypriniformes > Cyprinidae > Cyprinus > Cyprinus carpio. The sequence continues at coordinate 12,134,993 of NC_056593.1, read as the reverse complement.
TTAACCCTGCCTGCTTTAAATGTTTCAAAATGATTTACATCATTAAATTAGAAAAGTAATCAAAAAGTAATCAAATGCAATCAGTAACATTACTTTAATAAAGTAATTGAAATAGCTGCACTACTTGTTACATTTTGAATAGAGTAACTTGTAATCTGTAACCTATTACATTTCTAAAGTAACCTTCCCAACACTGACTATAGAACATATTTATTTATTTAAAAAAAAAAATAAAAAAAATGTAATTATAAAAAATTTCATATAATCAGTTTCTGATTTGCTGAACAATGAGACATAAATCAATTGTGAAATAGCAGACGGTCCCTACAAATGATTTTATTTGGTCCACAGCTTTGCCTTGTCTACCTTCATAAACATCAATTTCAGTATTTTTGTATTTGATCTTTCCATACAAAGAGCATTTCATGTTTGCACAGAGCATTTGCTTTGCAGGGGTTCAGTTTGCCAAGTATGTATAATGTGTTACGACAGCAGTTCCAATGGACCTAAGCTCACATTCATCAATGTTTTGGATTACATCAAGAGAAAGAGACAGAGAGATTAAGGATGTTTATAATAACTCTTATTGTGTGTGTGTGTGTGTGTGTATATATATATATATATATATATATATATTAAAAAGAATATTCAATAATATATATATATATGCATACTTTGAAACTAATTCAAACTGCAATTTTGTTTACAAAGTTTACAAAGAAAAATGATGGCATAAAAAGAATATTCAATATTCATGTATTTCCTTATGTTTTCTTATGTTTTTTCTTTCTTTCTTTTTTAATTCAATTTTCACTTAAATTATTAATAACTGCTGATAATTTGCTTTGATCATCATCGGCAGCAGAATTTAGACAAATCAAACATCTTTTTTTCACATACAGATACCCCTATGTAATCCTAATAAACATTGTCCAGCACACAAAAGTCCTGCCCAGAACTGGCAAATATTAACTCAGATAAAGACTTTGTTTGATGACTTTCTTCATCTTCCAGTGTGAGCCAACTAACAGATTGGGGAAAATGAAATCAAGTCATGTTTATTTATATATATATATATATATATATAGGTCCTTCTCAAAAAATTAGCATATTGTGAAAAAGTTCATTATTTTCCATAATGTAATGATAAAAATTAAACTTTCATATATTTTAGATTCATTGCACACCAACTGAAATATTTCAGGTCTTTTATTGTTTTAATACTGATGATTTTGGCATACAGCTCATGAAAAATCCAAAATTCCTATCTCAAAAAATTAGCATATCATGAAAAAGGTTCTCTAAACGAGCTATTAACCTAATCATCTGAATCAACTAATTAACTCTAAACACCTGCAAAAGATTCCTGAGGCTTTTAAAAACTCCCAGCCTGGTTCATTACTCAAAACAGCAATCATGGGTAAGACTGCCGTCCAGAAGGCCATCATTGACACCCTCAAGCGAGAGGGTAAGACACAGAAAGAAATTTCTGAACGAATAGGCTGTTCCCAGAGTGCTGTATCAAGGCATCTCAGTGGGAATTCTGTGGGAAGGAAAAAGTGTGGCCAAAAACGATGCACAACGAGAAGAGGTGACCGGACCCTGAGGAAGATTGTGGAGAAGGACCGATTCCAGACCTTGGGGGACCTGCGGAAGCAGTGGACTGAGTCTGGAGTAGAAACATCCAGAGCCACCGTGCACAGGCGTGTGCTTCTGAACCAGAAACAGCGGCAGAAGCGCCTGACCTGGGCTACAGAGAAGCAGCACTGGACTGTTGCTCAGTGGTCCAAAGTACTTTTTTCGGATGAAAGCAAATTTTGCATGTCATTCGGAAATCAAGGTGCCAGAGTCTGGAGGAAGACTGGGGATAAGGAAATGCCAAAATGCCTGAAGTCCAGTGTCAAGTACCCACAGTCAGTGATGGTCTGGGGGTGCCATGTCAGCTGCTGGTGTTGGTCCACTGTGTTTTATCAAGGCCAGGGTCAATGCAGCTAGCTATCAGGAGATTTTGGAGCACTTCATGCTTCCATCTGCTGAAAAGCTTTATGGAGATGAAGATTTCGTTTTTCAGCACGACCTGGCACCTGCTCACAGTGCCAAAACCACTGGTAAATGGTTTACTGACCATGGTATTACTGTGCTCAATTGGCCCGGGGTGCCAAACTCTCCTGACCTGAACCCCCATAGAGAATCTGTGGGATATTGTGAAGAGAAAGTTGAGAGACGCAAGACCCAACACTCTGGATGAGCTTAAGGCCGCTATCGAAGCATCCTGGGCCTCCATAACACCTCAGCAGTGACACAGGCTGATTGCTCCATGCCACGCCGCATTGAAGCAGTCATTTCTGCAAAAGAATTCCCGACCAAGTATTGAGTGCATAACTGAACATAATTATTTGAAGGTTGACCTTTTTTTGTATTAAAAACACTTTTCTTTTATTGGTCGGATGAAATATGCTAATTTTTTTGAGATAGGAATTTTGGGTTTTCATGAGCTGTATACCAAAATCATCAGTATTAAAACAATAAAAGACCTGAAATATTTCAGTTGGTGTGCAATGAATCTAAAATATATGAAAGTTTAATTTTTTTATCATTACATTATGGAAAATAATGAACTTTTTCACAATATGCTAATTTTTTGAGAAGGACCTGTATATATATATCTTTGGATATGCTTCATTTTTGATGCTTCTACACCAATTCCTTTTTGAAAATAATTACTAAATTATTACATCCAAAAATTACAGCAGATGTCATTGTCTGTAATTGTCTAGTTTTCTCTGAGATCCCAGAAGTAGAGCATGCAGAAGTTGCTGAAAGCTCAAAAAAAAAAAAAAATACTACTCTTATAGTGACAAACTCGACTACAGTTGTGTACTTGGCTATGCCTCTCAGATTAAAAATATCTACAAGTGTAGCGGTAATAAATGGATTAATTGGTGTGGTGAAAAATGTTCACGTGGGTGTACATGACATAGACAATTTATAAATCTCGGGACTGCTGTGCAGTACTTTTAAATATGCATTTGAAGTAACCTGATTAACTTGTTATCATGCAATAATTTCCTTGGCCTTCAAAAACTGAATTCTTAGAACTTTGAATTGTATCTTTTGCTTCTGATTCATCATCAGCCAAACGCTGTGAACTTCCTGAAGACAGGGGCGCCAGACAGGGGGAAATAGTGGAACAGAGTAACAGGGGCCCATAGCGAGGTGGGACCCGATTGCAAACACTCATTAGGTTCCAAAAGGGGGTTTTCACAACAATGCCATAAAATAATCATTTTGGGTTCTCCAAAGAACCTTTCAGTTCTTAAAAGAACCATGTTTTCTTAAAGGGTTACTCCATCCCAAAATTAAAATTTTGTCATTAATCACTTACCCCCATGTCGTTCCAAACCCATAAAAGCTTCGATCGTCTTCGGAACACGAGTAAGTATGAACACTCTTCACCATAAACACATCATGATGTAATCTTGTAGTTGAAGTTGTAGGTTGTGATGATTAGTTAATGAATGTATATTGTGACACTGATAGTGATATGCTGGGTTTATTTCAGAGCCCTGTACAGTGACGGTGGAGGAAATTAGTAGAAGAGGAATAGACTTGGCCTATGCTGATCGGCAAAAGATGTTCGCACCCCATAATGAAGCATCAACTATACAACTAACAAATGGAGCAGATCAAAATAAATAAAAAAATCCCAATCCAGTTTCTTTATTTTATAAAACTAAAGAAATGCTAAAAGTAATATTTAAAATGAAAATTTTTGAAAATAACATTAAACCATTTAATGCCAGCTAAGTGAACGTATGAGTACAATGAAAACTTTTCAAAAAAAAGGTTGCAAAAACTGTATAATAGAAAGTTGGAAATAATAATGTGTACGTATATATATATATATATATATATATATATATATATATATATATATATATATATATATATATATATATATATATATATATATATATATCACGCTTTTTACTATCACACAAATATGGGGGAAAGGGAAATACGTGTTATTAAACTTTCTTTTTACATTGTGCCATGTGCTCTGGGTTTTCTGCTGATTACAAATAATATATAAATAATGGACCCTTTAATTTTTATATGCATTAAAGTGTATTGACATGCTTTCTGTGCTTAGTGTTTTGGAGCTATGACACCATCTTTTAAAAAAGCAAACTTTTGCAGTTCTGTCCCGATTAAGCGCATAAAATTATTGAGCCATTTTGCATTTTCGACGACAAACTGAAGTCAGCGACCTGAAGAGGAAGGCTGACAAGTTTTCAACAAATCATTTTTTTGTGGGGGGGTATGGGCAGAGTCCTGTTTGGTGGGACAGAGGGAAGGCAACGGTTGCTTTCAGCTACATCACACAGAGTTCAAAGATTCATATCATCACCGCTCGAGACTGTTCATGAATACAGCTTTTGGAAAACAGGTAATCTGAGGTTTTCATCAGTACTAATTTATGTTTAATACTACAGAAATCTTTGCATTGATTAGTGATAATCAAGGAGAGTGAATCAGCCTTTAAAGACTAAATATTTGGTAGGTGATTCATTCAATACTGATTATACAGTTTATTAATTTTGTAAAACTGTACACTTGTTATGTTTTACAGCTTAAAAATGAAATACTGTAGATATTTCTCTTTCTTCTATTAATGATCATGGCTGTCTCAACAAATGCTCAAGGTAACACAATGATACACAGAGGAGCAAAACCAGATGTTTTAAACATCCAATTTGTTGAACAATATATAATAACATCATGTTTATATATCACATTTATTTATAATGCCTGTCTGAATTTATATATTGTTTTTTGTTATTTTCCGTGAAAGTTCATTGACCATAAAACCTAAATGTATAGGTCTAAATTTGAAGTAAAGTTAGCAGACATTAAACTGCTCTGCTTTATTCCAGTAAAACTATAAAAGCTTTCTTTTAATAATGATTGATTATTATTATTATTATTATTATTTCATCTACAGAAGTTACCTGTGAGGGTGAACAGCTCATCAATGTTGACATTGTAGTTGGAAATCCAGGTATTGCTCCACCTTATAAACCTGGACATATTTTAGTTTTTCGATGCACAGATGTGAACCTGAAGATGCACGGCCAACGAACAATTGAATGTCTGTCAAATGGAAAATGGGATTATCCATATCCAAAATGTGGAGGTATGAAGAAATACTGATATAATATACCTAAGTATTTAAGAATTGAAATTATAACAAAATGTTTAAATGTTTATCATGTATAATAAATGTGTAGCATATATATATATATATATATATATGTATATATGTGTGTGTGTGTGTGTGTGTGTGTGTGTGTGTGTGTGTGTGTGTGTGTGTGTGTGTGTGTGTGTGCGTGTATACTGTATATATATATATATATATGAAAATAAAAAGGTAAGGACAATGTTAATATCTATGTTATTCATTAAAACATCTATCATGAATCCATCAAGCATTCATACATAAACCCGGTTCCAAACTGGCAATGACTTTTTTTAATAGATTTTGTTTGCTGTCTTTCTTCATCTCATAGTGAGTTGATTAACAGCTGACTAACCCCAGTCTCCACTATACAGCAAAAAATAAAAATATGATATACTGGTACAGCTGGGCATTAACCAGACATCATGACTGTTGTGCAAAATTAATTTTGTGAACTTATATGATTTTCCCCTTTAAAAACTGTATTTAATCCTTGACCTATAGTATATTAAGACAAATTACATCTTCTGATGAATTATTAAATAAGTCCAGATGGACGACACTGTAATGACTAGTATTTAATCTCTCTCTAGATGTAACATGTCTTCTAAACACAAAAGAGAAAAACATCAAAATGGATCGATTCCCTGATTTTGAGTGTCCAGTCACACCTGGATATAATTTAACGTTTTCATGCAATGGACAAGGACTGATTTTAAAAGGACAGAGAGAAATCACCTGTCAGTCAAATGGAGAATGGAGCAGCCCTTTTCCAAAATGTGAAGATAAACACACAGAAGGTAAAAGGAATAAGTTGTCAGTATATTATTATCTCAAGCATCACTTTTGCTCATTAAAATATATGCGCAAATTGCCTCACAACTCATCGGGTCTTCAGTCTCTCTTGATTTGGGCCGAGAAGCAACCATCGAGAACAACATAACAACCACAAAGTTATGAACTAGTAATGTGGCAGCGGGTTTTGCATGAATAAACACCGTAATCCAAATATATTTACCATATTATATTATAGAAAAATATAATATTAACTCAGACAACTAAAAATAAGTTAAAGACTTTGTTTTTCATCACTCAGTTTAAAACACAAACAGACATCTAGCTAATACTGAGATTTGTTAACAAAAAATTTCCCCAACAACAAAAATCAAAAAATAAAATGCAGACAAAAAACAAACATGAAGAAAAAGAATACAAAAAAGGGAAAAAAAATGAAAACAATGCAGGTAATACAATACAATTCTGGGAAAACGGCAAAAATACTGATGACTCATTCTGTGCTATACAATTTTTTGGTCCAATCAAATGCTCTCTAGAATTAAAATCAATTTAGTACTTTAGTGCAACTGCACTATACTGTCCCTCCCATAATACACCAGATTTAGTTAAATTAATAATAGATTTTTTTATCCTTCAGACTTACTTGTTCTTAAAGGGTGATGTCATGTCCTCAGTATTAAGAAATCAAGACGTAACAAACAGGTCTAATGCTATTCAGAAAAAGAAAGAAAATAAACAGCAAAAGAAATTCAGATGTTTTTTAAATAACAGAAAACACATTTTTGTTGGTTCACTTCAAATAAAATGTGTTTATCTAAACACTGTGTAAACATCTTAAAACCAAAACCACTCTGTGCTGGTATGTTCTGCTGTAAAGTATTAAAATCTTTGATACTAACATAATATCAATTTTAAGATTGTATTAATTTGGTTGTATGGTACAGTTTATTAACATGTTGCTCTTATTCCATTGAATGTCGTGAAACAAGAATTTTTGCAGTATCCAATCAAATTTTTTTGATTGGATACTGCAAATTACAGATTGTGAGAGGTCGGAGACAAAAATACGAAATCTGTTCAAGAATAGAATATAAATGTCATCCTGGATTTGACCCAGAGTAGCCTGTACAAATCACCTGTGATTCCCAGGGCCAGTGGAGAGGCATACAACAATGCACTGGTGAATTTATCCAAATAAATTATAAAAATAAATCAAAAATAGAGATGATGCTACTTTATGATGTACACACCTGAATTTATCTAAAGATATTAGCAAGATAAATTTTAAAAGAATGAATCTGAATCCACTCAGTCTCACATATATTTTCTTACATTTAAACATCATAAACCTTTTCAAATATCACAAAGTCACAAATCAAACGAAATTCTACATTTTTACATTTTGCACTTGTTCTATTAGCAGAATGTCACAAATCAAAAGAGAACACAACTAATCAATAAAATGATACCAATTTGTACAACAACAAAGTAATTCTGAGAAACAAGTGCATTGAGCCATACAATGAAATTCTGGAAGGACAATGCAACACAAGCATCACTTTTGCTCATATTATAATATGTGCGCAAATTGGCACATAAATAGGCACGCAAGCTTCTCTTCACTTGGTGTAATTCTGCAGCGGATTTTGCATGCATGGATAAACACCACTCATTAATAACATGTTCTGTGATTTAACAAAAAAAAAAACAATCTGGCTAATATTAAAGATTTACTAATGCCACATTTTTTTTTATTTTTTTTTTGGGATGACAGTCTCAGGGAAATGTGGGCCACCACCAAACGTGAACGATGCCGATACAATAGAATTGAAAAAAGATGAATACAATACAGGGGAGAGATTATATCATATTGTAGGGTCAAAAATTATCAAAGACTTCTGTTTTCCTGTCCCAAACTATCTTGAGTAACAAAAGGGCCATTTGGCATTCCTGAAGGCACAGAATTGCTGATATCGATCAAGGCCCGTAGGCCAACATGTTTATACATCGGGGGTCTGCTAATTGTCACACCTTTTGCACAGTGGGTGAAGCTGTAGTCTGCTGATTGGTCAGTTTGAATGTCTCACATTTGGGTTTCAGTCACATGGTCAAGGAAGGGATAAAAGAAGACTGTAAATGTTGCTCTGCTCTTTCTCTCTGCTGGCTTTTCTTTGCTGGAGCTCTCTTCTCAGGGCTCTGCCCTCTGCCCTCTCTCCCTCTTTTTTTCTCCCTCTCTCCATCTTCCCCTCTCTCTTTTCTCTCTCAGGTATATTTTACATACATGTTAGGTACAATTAACTATATGTTTTACTATCCTTCATCTATTTTGTAAACCAATTCAAGTGTAACCATAACAAAATATTGTTATTAAACCATTTCAATTATTAATTATGTGCTAACTAATCTTGATTCAAAATTAACTTTGAAGTGCTACCTATTGCAATACAATATAGTCACTTAATAGCAACGCTCTCCCACATATTTAGCTATTGTAACTGCGCATATTTCTGTCGTTGGTATAAGTGGCAGTGGGTGGTAACAGACTAGAAATGTACAGTTTTATACCATCGTGCTGATAACGTTTCTTTAGTCCTTCGGCAATCCTACAGCCTGAACCACTGTAGGGAAACCGCCCTTACAATATCATATTATATTCTGAATATCTCTTCAAAATATTGTATTTTTCTGAAACATTTTATTCAAATTACCTCATTCTCAAATTAGTAATGTGTATTACATTTATAACATGTTCTGTGCTTTAGGTCACACCACCAGTTGTGGACCACCACCAGACGTGAATGATGCAGATACAATAGAATTGAAAAAACATGAATACAATACAGGGGAGAGAGTTGAATACAGCTGCTTTAATAAATACACACTGGATCTGCGTCCACCTTTCTCCAGATACTTGACCTGTGAACAAGGAGAATGGAGAGGGACTATTAAGTGTTTAAGTATGAACACTCTTCACCATAAACACATCATGATGTAATCTTGTAGTTGAAGTTGTAGGTTGTGATGATTAGTTAATGAATGTATATTGTGACACTGATAGTGATATGCTGGGTTTATTTCAGAGCCCTGTACAGTGACGGTGGAGGAAATGAATAGAAGAGGAATAGAGTTGGCCTATGTTAATCCGCAAAAGATGTTCGCACCCCATAATGATTACATCACCTTTGCGTGTCAGAGGGGCAAAGATTTAGTAGCTGTTAGAGAACTAAGACAACAGTGTAATGATGGAGTGATAACTTTACCTGAGTGTGTGAGACGGGGAGAATAAAGCATAAGTGCAGCATCAGCTGTACTACTAAGGAAAAACAAGTGGAGTGTATCAAAATAAAAAATAAAAATTCCCAAATCATTTTTTTCTTTTTTGGATTTCTTGCAAGAAAAAACAAACAAACAAACAAGCAAACAAAAACCATTTTAACTCAATGAACATCCCAGTGAAACATTAATGTTAATCAGTTACCAATTTATACGTTTCGAGTGAAACTGGAATGAAACAGCTCTGGTCAGATGAGTATTCACACTAACCATGTAAAATGATCACATGTATTCAAGACAGTTTGCACTTAACTTCAAGTTGACAGGTTTAAGTAAACGAAGTAAATCAATTCTTTTTAAACTCTTTAAACCCTGAAGAATGTTGTTCACATGTTACCAATGGAATAAATAGATTAAATTGTATAACCTTAGCTAATATTAGTACACAAATAAGGACAAAGCAACAGGGTCACCGAGGCGCAGAAGTCCTGTTTTTAGTATCAAGTCCTGTTTGGTGGGGCGGAGGGAAGGAGACCGTTACTTTCAGCAACACAGGCTTCACAAATTCATATCACAACTGCTGAAGTGTGTTTATAACTACATCTTTTGGAAAACAGGTAATGAGTTTTTCATCGGTACTAATTTATGTTTAACAGTAAAGAAATCTTTGCATTGATTCGTGTTAAATAAGGAAAGTGAATCAGTCTTTAAATTCAAAGTATTTGCTAGGTGTTTCACTCTGTAAACTGCATCTGTTATGTTTTACAGCTTGAAATATTGTAAAATATTTCTCTTTCTTCAATGAATGATCATAGATGTCTCAACAAAGGGCAACACAATGAAACAAATTAGCTAAAGCAGATTTATACATCAAGAAATCTTATTAAAATGCCATTTTTGTGTAAAACAACTGATAATTTATAATGCTCGTCTGAATACAGTGGTTGCTGCTTGTTTTCCAAATCTAGGTCTAAACCTGAAGTAAAATGTAAGAGTATCCGATTTTATTAGTAGTATATAAAAAAATAAAAATGTGTTTCTTTTCTACAAATGGAGAATGGAGCAGCCCTTTTCCTAAATTAAATTTTAATGTAAAGGAACCAGATTTTCTGTTCTTTAGAGGCAGCGTGTGTTGTAAACCTCCCAGAGAATATGATCATAGAGTCTGAGGTTTCAATCATACCTGGACACACATTAAAACTTTCATGTAATGGACAAGGTTTGATTTTCAAAGGACAGAGCAAAATCACCTGCAGGCAAATGGAGAATGGAGCAGCCCATTTCCAAAATGTGAGGGTAAGGCCACAGAGGGAAAAAAATGCCTGTAACTAAAAATTATATTAAAAAATCAGCAGTTCAACTTACCTTCTTAAGCATTTTACTAAAGGCCTCTCACAGCGCATTACATTGATAATGTATTTTATAGTTTAACACCATAAAAAAAATACATCTTGCTAATATCGAGACTCATTAATGAAACACTGGCTTACAGTTTACAGTTAATACGGTTTAAAATGAATAAAAATCAAGCCTTCAGTGAGAACTGAATGTGGCCACCACACCAAGAAAATGCAGACACATTAATAATATAATGTTCCACTGAATTTTTTTTTTTTAAATTCCCAAAAGCATTGATGAAATAAGTAAAGTGTAAGTGTTGTAGGTCTCATGCATTTCATAGACCCTGCACAAAAGCTCATCGCTCTGAAAAGCGAGGTGTGCTGTGATTGGACAGCTATCCAGCGCGTTGTGATTGGCCGAATGCCTCAAGCGTGTGAAGGAAATGTTACGCCTCTTAACATATTGTGTAGCCTTGTCCGGCCCGCAGCAAAGTAGTTTTGCTTTCACAGTGAAACACACAGCGTCTATACGACATGGCGGCGGTGGCAACAACAATACTACACAATGAGAATAAAAGGTACGCCTTCTTTCTTTGAGTGAACATCTGGGGCTGCATTATGTAAATCTTCCCACATCGTAACGTAGATATGTGTGGTTAGAACGAGCCGTTTCAGGGGGGCGTGGACAAGTGTTAACTTTTATAAAGAATATCTCTTTGGATTTGAGACTTTAGTCTTTGCAACTTTACAGATCTTCTTTATGCACCAAGAGCTTGTAACACTCCAAAGAGAACCCCTTTAGCTTCTATAGTCTAATATGACCATATGATTAAAAGAAATCAATTCCAGACGGCACTTGTATTTACAGAATCTCACAGCGAACTTGTGCCCTTTTAGCACAGACCCCAAATATACGCCTATAAAACAGTCATCCACAACATTTTGGTCAAACAAAGTTTAAAAATATATATACACAATACAAAAACACAGTATTTACAATACTGAGCAACAATTAAACACTTTGGCAGTGCACAGGATAATAACTTTTTTCTTGCTGCAATATTTTCCAAGGCACGATAGCTAGAGCGTTAGCCAGCATCTGAATGACATGAAGAGGATCCACGATGTCCTTTTTTTACTGTCACGCAAATATGGGGGGAAAGTTAAACAATTTACTCATTAAACTCTGCTGATTACAGATTTGACCACTGACATGCTTTCAGTGCTTATTTTTTGGAGCTATGACACCATCTTTTATAAAAGCAAACTAGAATGCCAGCCATTCTATATGAATTTTGCAAAAGTGTATTGACATGCTTTCTGTGAGCCATTCTACTCTATATGAATGTTCTTTTATAAAACATAGTAGACAAGCCATTCTACATAAAATACTTACATTGACTTTACATAAGACTCTTCTAAAATAAAACATTCAGCTAATATATAGTGTACAAACATGGACAAATATTTACAGTTCTTTCCCGATTAAGCCCATAAAATTATTGAGCCGTTTTGCATTTTTCGACTACAAACTGAAGTCAGCGACCTGAAGAGGAGGGCTGACAAGTTTTCAACAAATATTTTTTTGGGGGGGGGGTATGGGCGGTTTGCAGAGTCTGTTTGGTGGGGACAGAGGGAAGGCGAAGGTTGCTTTCAGCTACATACACAACACAGACTTCAAAGATTAATATCATCACCGCTCGAGACTGTTCATGAATACAGCTTTTGGAAAACAGGTAATCTGAGGTTTTTATCAGTACTAATTTATGTTTAATACTTTCTGAAATCTTTGCATTGATTAGTGATAATCAAGGAGAGTGAATCAGCCTTTAAAGACTAAATATTTGGTAGGTGACTTCATTCAATACTGATTATACAGTTTATTAATTTTGTAAACTGTACACTTGTTATGTTTTACAGCTTAAAATGAAATACTGTAAGATATTTCTCTTTCTTCTATTAATGATCATGGGTGTCTCAACAAATGCTCAAGGTAACACAATGATACACAGAGGAGCAAAACCAGATGTTTTAAATATTAAATTTGTTGCACAACATATAATAATATCATGTTTATATATCACATTTATTTATAATGCCTGTCTGAATTTATATATTGTTTTTGTACATTTTCCATGAAAGTTCATTGACCATAAAACCCAAATGTAGGTCTAAATTTGAAGTAAAGTTAGCAGACATTAAATTGCTCTGCTTTATTCCAGTAAAACTATAAAAGGTTTTTTTTTTTTTTTTTCATCTACAGAAGTTACCTGTGAGGGTGAACAGCTCATCAATGTTGACATTGTAGTTGGAAATCCAGGTAAGGCTCCACCTTATAAACCTGGACATATTTTAGTTTTTCGATGCACAGATGTGAAGCTGAAGATGCACGGCCAACAAGTAATCGAATGTCTGTCAAATGGAAAATGGGATTATCCATATCCAAAATGTGGAGGTATGAAGAAATACTGCTATAATATACATAAGTATTTAAGAATTGTTTTTACAAAATGTTGAAATGTTTATCATGTGTAATAAATGTGTAGCATGTGAAAATAAAAAGGTAAGGACAATGTTAATATCTATGTTATTCATTAAAACATCATGATCATGAATCCATCAAGCATTCACACATAAACCCGGTTCCTAACTGGCAATGACTTTTTTTAATAGATTTTGTTTGCTGTCTTTCTTCATCTCATAGTGAGTTGATTAACAGCTGACTAACCCCAGTCTCCACTATACAGCAAAAAATAAAAATATGATATACTGGTACAGCTGGGCATTAACCAGACATTATGACTGTTGTGCAAAATTAATTTTGTGAACTTGGACGACCCTGTAATGACTAGTATTTAATCTCTCTCTAGATGTTACATGTCTTCTAAACACAAAAAAGGAAAACATCAAAATGACGACCCTGTAATGACTAGTATTTAATCTCTCTCTAGATGTTACATGTCTTCTAAACACAAAAAAGGAAAACATCAAAATGGATCGATTCCCTGATTTTGAGTGTCCAGTCACACCTGGATATAATTTAACGTTTTCATGCAATGGACAAGGACTGATTTTAAAAGGACAGGAAAAAATCACCTGTCAGTCAAATGGAGAATGGAGCAGCCCTTTTCCAAAATGTGAAGATAAACACACAGAAGGTAAAAGGAATAAGTTGTCAGTATATTATTATCTCAAGCATCACTTTTGCTCATTAAAATATATGCGAAATATATCACAACTCATCGGGTCTTCAGTCTCTCTTGATTTGGGCCGAGAAGCAACCATCGAGAACAACATAACAACCACAAACATAACATAACAACCACAAAGTTAAGAACTAGTAATGTGGCAGCGGGTTTTGCATGAATAAACACCGTAATCCAAATATATTTACCATATTATATTATAGAAAAATATAATATTAACCCAGACAACTAAAAATAAGTTAAAGACTTTGTTTTTCATCTCTCAGTGTGAACCAGCAACTCTTCAGAAACTTTCAAAAACGCTTCAACTGAATGTCATTTTCTTTAAAAAAGACATCTAGCTAATACTGAGATTTGATAATCCCACATTTCCTTGGTGACAACAGTCTGAAAATAAAATGTGGCCCAACACCAAACATGAAGCATGAGAATGCAGATACAAAATAAAGAATGAATACAATACAGGGAACACAATACAATTCTGGGAAAACGGCAAAAAAATACTGTGCTATACAGTTTTTTGGTCCAATCAAATGCTCTCTAGAATTAAAATCAGTTTAGTATTTTAGTGTAACTGCGCTATACCGTCCCTCCCATAATACGCCAGATTTAGTTAAATTAATAATATTTTTTTTTAGACTTACTTGTTCTTAAAGGGTGATGTCATGTCCTCAGTATTAAGAATCAAGAAGTAACAAACAGGTCTGACGCTATTCAGAAAAAAAAAGAAAATAAACAGCAAAAGAAATTCATTTGTTTTTTTAAATAACAGAAAACATTTTTGTTGGTTCACTTCAAATAAAATGTGTTTATCTAAACACTGTGTAAACATCTTAAAACCACAAACATTCATACATACAGTAATTGGCCTGTGTTAACACTTAAATACAACATAATTATGTCTTGTACAGCAGTAACCTGTGAGCTGAAGTCAACCACATTTGGAGTAATAAAGATCAAGCCACATGAGCCTACATTTTCAGAGCTGGAGAAAGTGTGGAGATCACCTGCTCTGAAAAATACTGGTTCTTTGGTACAAAAGAAGACAGCAGATCATTTACATGCAAAGATAATGGAGAGTGGGACTATGAGCCTGTTTGTGCAGGTAAGATTACAGAGAAACATTTCTTGATTTTGGTTATGAATTTATTCCATGTTATTAAAAGCATGTGAATCTTGTTTCAGAGATTACATGTGAAGTTCCACATTACCAGCATGTCCCCAAGACCAGTCTGGATATCGTGAGAGATAAGAAATTGGGAGCAAAGAAACCGTACCGTTGTGAGTCTGGATATCGTCAAACAGCAGCAGAGGCCACATGTACACGAGACGGATGGACACCAAAACCACTCTGTGCTGGTGTGTTCTGCTGTAGTGCATTACAATCGTTGCTACTAACATAATATCAGTTTTAAGATTGTATTGATTTGGTGGTATGGTACAGTTTATTGACATGTTGCTCTTATTCCATTGAATGTCGTGAAACAAGAATTTTTGCAAATTACAAATTGTGAGAGGTCGGAGACAAAAATACAAAATCTGTTCAAGAATAGAATATAAATGTCATCCTGGATTTGACCAAGAGCAGCCTGTGATTCCCAGGGCCAGTGGAGAGGCATACAACAATGCACTGGTGTGTTTCTGTTATTAAATGTTACAAATTTTGCAAAAATAGAGATGATGCTACTTTATGATGTACAAACCTGAATTTATCTAAAGATATTAGCAAGATAAATTTTAAAAGAATGAATCTGAATCCACTCAGTCTCACATATATTTTCTTAATTTTCATAATTCTTGGCACATTTTACATAGTCATTTATGGCACAAATTCTACATTTTTACATTTTGCACTTGTTCTATTAGCAGAATGTCACAAATCAAAAGAGAATTTATTGATGCTGTTAAATGAGACCAATTTGTACAACAACAAAGTAATTCTGAGAAACAAGTGCATTGAGCCATACAATGAAATTCTGGAAGGACAATGCAACACAAGCATCACTTTTGCTCATATTATAATATGTGCGCAAATTGGCACATGAATAGGCACGCAAGCTTCTCTTCACTTGGTGTAATTCTGCAGCAGATTTTTTTGCAGCTGAATAGCACTCATAAATAACATGTTCTGTGGTTTAACAGAAAAAAAGAAAAAAAAGAACAATCTGGCTAATATTAAAGATTTACTAATGCCACATTTTTTTTTTTTTTTTTTTTTGGGATACAGTCTCAGGGAAATGTGGGCCACAACCAAACGTGAACGATGCTGATTCAATAGAATTGAAAAAAGATGAATACAATACAGGGGAGAGATTATATCATATCATATTATATTCTGAATATCTGTTCAAAATGTTGTCTTTTTCTGAAACATTTTATTCAAATTACCTCATTCTCAAATTAGTAATGTGTATTACATTTATAACATGTTCTATGCTTTAGGTCAGACCACCAGTTGTGGACCACCACCAGACGTGGACTATGCAGATACAATAGAATTTAAAAAAGATGAATACAGTACAGGGGAGAGAGTTGAATACAGCTGCTTTAATAAATACACACTGGATCTGGGTCCATCATTCTCCAGATACTTGACCTGTGTGCAAGGAGAATGGAGAGGGACTATTAAGTGTTTAAGTAAGTATGAACACGCTTCACCATAAACACATCATTATGTAATCTTGTATTTGAAGTTGTAGGTTGTGATGATTAGTTAATGAATGTATATTGTGACACTGATAGTGATATGCTGGGTTTATTTCAGAGCCCTGTACAGTGACGGTGGAGGAAATGAATAGAAGAGGTATAGAGTCAGCCTATGTTAATCCGCAAAAGATGTTTGCACCCCATAATGATCACATCACCTTTGCGTGTAAGAGGGGCAAAGTTTCAGTAGGTGTTAGAGAACTAAGACAACAGTGTAATGATGGAGTGATGACTTTACCTGAGTGTGTGAGACGGGGAGAATAAAGCATAAGTGCAGCATCAGCTGTACTACTAAGGAAAAACAAGTGTAGCGTATCAAAATAAAAAATAAAAATTCCCAAATCATTTTTTTCTTTTTTGGATTTCTTGCAAGAAAAAACAAACAAACAAACAAGCAAACAAAAACCATTTTAACTCAATGAACATCCCAGTGAAACATTAATGTTAATCAGTTACTAATTTATAGTTTAGAGTGAAACTGGAATGAAACAGCTCTGGTCAGATGAGTATTCACACTAACCATGTAAAATGATCACATGTATTCAAGACAGTTTGCACTTAATTTCAAGTTGACAAGTTTAAGTAAACGAAGCAAATCAATTCTTTTTAAACTCTTCAAACCCTGAAGAATGTTGTTCACATGTTACCAATGGAATAAAATAGATT
This sequence comes from Cyprinus carpio, assembly GCF_018340385.1. Lineage (NCBI taxonomy): Eukaryota > Metazoa > Chordata > Actinopteri > Cypriniformes > Cyprinidae > Cyprinus > Cyprinus carpio. The sequence continues at coordinate 12,117,765 of NC_056593.1, read as the reverse complement.
AAATTGCATAACTTTAGCTGATATTAACACACAGACAAGGACAAAGCAATGAAAAAATGAAATATTGTAAAATATTTCTCTTTCTTCAATGAATGATCATAGATGTCTCAACAAAGGTTAACACAATGAAACAAATTAGCTAAAGCAGATTTATACATCAAGAAATCTTATTAAAATGCCATTTTTGTGTAAAACAACTGATAATTTATAAGGCTTCTCTGAATACAGTGGTTGCTGCTTGTTTTCCAAATGTAGGTCTAAACCTGAAGTAAAATGTAAGAGTATCCGATTTTATTAGTAGTATATAAAAAAATAAAAATGTGTTTCTTTTCTACTAATGGAGAATGGAGCAGCCCATTTCCTAAATTAAGTTTTAATGTGAAGGAACCAGATTTTCTGTTCTTTAGAGGCAGCGTGTGTTGTAAACCTCCCAGAGAATATGATCATAGAGTCTGAGGTTTCAATCATACCTGGACACACATTAAAACTTTCATGTAATGGACAAGGTTTGATTTTCAAAGGACAGAGCAAAATCACCTGCAGTCAAATGGAGAATGGAGTAGCCCATTTCCAAAATGTGAGGGTAAGGCCACAGAGGGGAAAAAATGCCTGTAACTAAAAATTATATTAAAAAATCAGCAGTTCAGCTTACCTTCTTAAGCATTTAATTAAAGGCCTCTCACAGAGCATTACATTGATAATGTATTTTATAGTTTAACACCATAAAAAAAATACATCTTGCTAATATCGAGACTCGTTAATGAAACACTTGCTTACAGTTTACAGTTAATACGGTTCCACTGATTTTTTTTTTTTTTTTAAATCCCAAAAGCATTGATGAAATAAGTAAACTGTAAGTGTGTTAGATACGTGTAAGTGTTGTAGGTCTCATGCATTTCATAGACCCTGCACAAAAGCTCATCGCTCTGAAAAGCGAGGTGTGCTGTGATTGGACAGCTATCCAGCGCGTTGTGATTGGCCGAATGCCTCAAGCGTGTGAAGGAAATGTTACGCCTCTTAACATATTGTGTAGCCTTGTCCGGCCTGGAGCAAAGTAGTTTCGCTTTCACAGTGAAACACACAGCGTCTATACGACATGGCGAGCCGTTTCAGGGGGCGTGGACGAGTGTTAACTTTTATGAAGAATATCTCTTTGGATTTGAGACTTTAGTCTTTGCAACTTTACAGATCTTCTTTATGCACCAAGAGCTTGTAACACTGCAAAGAGAAAGGAAAATTTGAAATCGCATCATATGACCATATGATTAAAAGAAATCAATTCCAGACGGCACTTGTATTTACAGAATCTCACAGCGAACTTGTGCCCTTTTAGCACAGACCCCAAATATACGCCTATAAAACAGTCATCCACAACATTTTGGTCAAACAAAGTTTAAAAAAATATATACACAATACAAAAACACAGTATTTACAATACTGAGCAACAAGTAAACACTTTGGCAGTGCACAGGATAATAACTTTTTTCTTGCTGCAATATTTTCAAGGCACGATAGCCAGAGCGTTAGCCAGCATCTGAATGGCACGGAGAGGATCCACGATGTACTCCTTTTTTTTACTATCACGCAAATATGGGGGGAAAGGGAAATATGTGAGTTATTAAACTTTCTTTTTACTTTGTGCCATGTGCTCTGGGTTTTCTGCTGATTACAGATTTGACCACTGACATGCTTATATATATATATGACCTTGATTTACATGAGACAGAGCAATAATACATAAATAATGTACCCTTTAATATTAATATGCATTAAAGTGTATTGACATGCTTTCTGTGCTTATTTTTTGGAGCTATGACACCATCTTTTATAAAAGCAAACTAGAATGCCAGCCATTCTATATGAATTTTCTGTACTTACATAGTAGACAAGTCTACATAAAATACATTGACTTTTAAGACTCTTCAAAATAAAACATTCAGCTAATATTAGTGTACAAACATGGACAAATATTTACAGTTCTGTCCCGATTAAGCCCATAAAATTATTGAGCCGTTTTGCTTTTTCGACTACAAACTGAAGTCAGCGACCTGAAGAGGAGGGCTGACAAGTTTTCAACAAATCATTTTTTGTGGGTGTGTGGGGGGGTGGGGGGCGGTGTTGCAGAGTCTGTTTGGTGGGACAGAGGGAAGGCGAAGGTTGCTTTCAGCTACATTACACAGACTTCAAAGATTCATATCATCACCGCTCGAGACTGTTCATGAATACAGCTTTTGGAAAACAGGTAATCTGAGGTTTTCATCAGTACTAATTTATGTTTAATACTACTGAAATCTTTGCATTGATTAGTGATAATCAAGGAGAGTGAATCAGCCTTTAAAGACTAAATATTTGGTAGGTGATTCATTCAATACTGATTATGCAGTTTATTAATTTTGTAAACTGTACACTTGTTATGTTTTACAGCTTAAAATGAAATACTGTAAGATATTTCTCTTTCTTCTATTAATGATCATGGGTGTCTCAACAAATGCTCAAGGTAACACAATGATACACAGAGGAGCAAAACCAGATGTTTTAAATATGTTGCACAACATATAATAATATCATGTTTATATATCACATTTATTTTTAATGCCTGTCTGAATTTATATATTGTTTTTGTACATTTTCCATGAAAGTTCATTGACCATAAAACCCAAATGAAGGTCTAAATTTGAAGTAAAGTTAGCAGACATTAAATTGCTCTGCTTTATTCCAGTAAAACTATAAAAGTTTTTTTTTTTTTTTTTTTCATCTACAGAAGTTACCTGTGAGGGTGAACAGCTCATCAATGTTGACATTGTAGTTGGAAATCCAGGTATTGCTCCACCTTATAAACCTGGACATATTTTAGTTTTTCGATGCACAGATGTGAAGCTGAAGATGCACGGCCAACGAACAATTGAATGTCTGTCAAATGGAAAATGGGATTATCCATATCCAAAATGTGGAGGTATGAAGAAATACTGATATAACTATACCTAAGTATTTAAGAATGTTTTTTTTACAAAATGTTGAAATGTTTATCATGTGTAATAAATGTGTAGCATATATATTATATATATATATATATATATATATATATATATATATATACCAGATATATATATATCTATATATATATATATATATATATATATGTGTGTGTGTGTGTGTGTGTGTGTGTAAAAATAAAAAGGTAAGGACAATGTTAATATCTATGTTATTCATTAAAACATCTATCATGAATCCATCAAACATTCACATATAAACCCGGTTCCAAACTTGAAAAAAATCTTTTTTTAATAGATTTTGTTTGCTGTCTTTCTTCATCTCATAGTGAGTTGATTAACAGCTGACTAACCCCAGTCTCCACTATACAGCAAAAAATAAAAATATGATATACTGGTACAGCTGGGCATTAACCAGACATTATAACTGTTGTGCAAAATTAATTTTGTGAACTTATATGATTTTCCCCTTTAAAAACTGTATTTAATCCTTGACATATATTAAGACAAATGACATCTTCTGATGAATGATTAAATAAGTTCAGATGGACGACCCAGTAATGACTAGTATTTAATCTCTCTCTAGATGTAACATGTCTTCTAAACACAAAAAAGGAAAACATCAAAATGGATCGATTCCCTGATTTTGAGTGTCCAGTCACACCTGGATATAATTTAACGTTTTCATGCAATGGTCAAGGACTGATTTTAAAAGGACAGAGAGAAATCACCTGTCAGTCAAATGGAGAATGGAGCAGCCCTTTTCCAAAATGTGAAGATAAACACACAGAAGGTAAAAGGAATAAGTTGTCAACATATTATTATCTCAAGCATCACTTTTGCTCATTAAAATATATGCGCAAATTGCCTCACAACTCATCGAGTCTTCCTTGATTTGGGCCGAGAAGCAACCATCGAGAACAACAAAGTTATGAACTAGTAATGTGGCAGCGGGTTTTGCATGAATAAACAGCGTAATCCAAATATATTTACCATATTATATTATAGAAAAATATAATATTAACCCAGACAACTAAAAATAAGTTAAAGACTTTGTTTTTCATCACTCAGTGTGAACCAGCAACTCTTCAGAAACTTTCAAAAAAGCTTCAGCTGAATGACATTTTCTTTAAAAAAGACATCTGGCTAATACTGAGATTTGTTAATCCCACATTTCCTTGCTGACAACAATAAAATGTGGCCCAACACCAAACATGAACCATGAGAATGCAGATACAAAATAAAGAATGAAAAAATGCAAATACATAACTGGGAAAACAGTACTGATGAAATTCTGTGCTAATACAATTTTTTGGGCAGGTCAAATGGTTCTCTAGAATTAATTTTTGTAACACCAAAAACATTAGTTTAATTTAATAGCTTGTTCTAAAATGCATCAGTATTACAAATCAAATAAAATGATTCAGAAAACATCGAAAGAAAATACAGCAAAGAAATTCAGAAAACAGAAAACACATTTGTTGGTTCACTTCAAATAACTTATGTGTTTATCGGGGGGGGGGGTAAATCCTTATAACCCACATGTCATCTATTCTGTAAGGTGGCCTGTACAGTTAAAATTTTGAATACAACATAACATCTGTTACTCAGTACTTGAGTTGGGTGGTTATCAGTCAGTATTTTTGTCAAACCACTGGATACTTTTTGCAATAAAAACCTGTTTTCCATTGCAGATGGTCAGAGATTGAGAAACAGATCACAAATCTGTTCAAGAAAAGAGCATCTGTTTTGCTGATTTTCAGCAAATTTCCATGCAAAAGATAAATTGGGACTGATCCTGTTTTCGTGCACATAATTTTCAAAATAGAGATGATGCTACTTTATGATGAACATAATTAAAGATATGAGCAAGTTTTTAAGAAGAAATTTGAAGTTCCACTCAGTCTCCACAATCTTAATTAGAAATATATTACTTCAGCAGAAGCAATTTTAACACAAGTTATTTATGGCACATGTTTCTATTCAGCAGATCCACATGGTACACGAGAGTTTACACCAAACCAATTTGTAAAACAACAAAGTATTCTGAGAAACAACGTACATTAAGCCATACAAGAAATTCTAAAGATCAATGCAACACAAGCATCACTTTTGCTCATATTATAATATGTGCTGGATTTGGCACATAAAAGATGGCACCAAGCTTTCCACTTGGTGCTAATTCTCATGCATGGCAAAACACAATCATTAAATAACTTGTTCTGTTATTTAACAAAAAAAACAACAATCTGGGCTAATATTGAAGATTTACTAAGGCCACATTTCCTTTGTTTGGGACCACAGTCGAAGGGAAATGTGGGCCACCACCAAAAAGAACATATGATGCCGCATTAAACAGAATAAAAAAATGAATGAATAAACAACGGGAAGGATGATATCATATTGTAGGGTCAAAAATCCTGATGCGACTTTTCTTCCTTGTCCTATAATAGGTTGAGTAACAAAAGGTCCATTGAAATGATCTGAATCACAGAAATATTAAGGCAATGTTCATAAATTTTAAATAATATGACGCATTGACATTTTCTAATTACATAACCCATAAAATGAGAATGAAATGAGCTATTTAATAACACCACACTCTCCCATTGGTATAATATTACAACATGTTTAAAAACCACGCAACTTACTCCCATCCTTCACTTGTGAATTCAAGTTAACCATAAACATATATTTTGCAGCTGAACATAAATTCATCATTATGTGGTTTAATTGAAACAATAGGTATCATAATTAGATATATAAATATTTACTTTTGACACATTTTTTGATGTCTCAACAGTCTATGGATTGAAACACTCATGACACCGATAGACCACCACCAAATAACACATACATGGTGAGCTTGACCACCACCACACGTGAACGATGCAGATACAACATAATTGAAAAATATACTAATGACACATTTTCTTGATGACAGTCTCAGAGAAATGTGGACCACCACCACACGTGAACGATGCAGATACAACATAATTGAAAAAAGATGAATACAAAACAAGGGAGAGAGTTGAATACAGCTGCTTTAATAAATACACATTGGATCTGCGTCCATCTTTCTCCAGATACTTGACCTGTGAACAAGGAGAATGGAGAGGGAATATTAGGTGTTTAAGTAAGTATGAACACGCTTCACCATAAACACATCATGATGTAATCTTGTAGTTGAAGTTGTAGGTTGTGATGATTAGTTAATGAATGTATATTGTGACACTGATAGTGATATGCTGGATTTATTTCAGAGCCCTGTACAGTGAGGGAGAGTGGAGGAAATGAATAGAAGAGGAATAGACTTGGCCTATGCTGATCGACAAAAGATGTTCGCACCCCATAATGATTACATCACCTTTACGTGTCAGAGGGGCAAAGATTTAGTAGGTGTTAGAGAACTAAGACAACAGTGTAATGATGGAGTGATGACTTTACCTGAGTGTGTGTGACAATGGGGATAAAGCATAAGTGCAGCATCAGCTGTACTACTAAGGAAAAACAAGTGGAGTGTATCAAAATAAAAAATAAAAATTCCCCCCAAAAAAATATTTTTTGGATTTCTTGCAAGAAAAAACAAACAAACAAACAAAAACCTAAAGAAATACTAAATGTAAAATTCTCAATATGTGCATGTATGAAAATGATATTAACCATTTTAACTCATTGAACAGCCCAGTGAAACATTTATCATGTGAATCAGTTACTAATTTATAGTTTATAGTGAAACTGGAATGAAACAGCTCTGGTCAGATGAGTATTCACACTAGCCATGTAAAATGATCACATGTATTCAAGACAGTTTGCACTTAATTTCAAGTTGACAAGTTTAAGTAAACTAAATCACTTCTTTTTAGACTCTTCAAACCTTGAAGAATGTTGTTCACATGTTACCAATGGAATAAATAGATTAAATTGTATAACCTTACCTAATATTAGTACACAAATAAGGACAAAGCAACAGGATCACCTAGGCGCAGAAGTCCTGTTTTTAGTATCAAGTCCTGTTTGGTGGGACGGAGGGAAGGAGACTGTTACTTTCAGCAACACAGGCTTCACAAATTCATATCACAACTGCTGAAGTGTGTTTATAACTACATCTTATGGAAAACAGGTAATGAGTTTTTCATCGGTACTAATTTATGTTTAACAGTAAAGAAATCTTTGCATTGATTCGTGTTAAATAAGGAAAGTGAATCAGTCTTTAAATTCAAAGTATTTGCTAGGTGTTTCAGTTGATACTCTGTAAACTGCATCTGTTATGTTTTACAGCTTGAAATATTGTAAAATATTTCTCTTTCTTTAATAAATGATCATGGATGTCTCAACAAAGGGCAACACAATGAAACAAATTAGCTAAAGCAAATTTAAACATCAAGAAATTTTATTAAAATGCCATTTTTGTGTAAAACAACTGATAATTTATAATGCTTGTCTAAATACAGTGGTTGCTGCTTGTTTTCCAAATGTGGGTTTAATCCTGAAGTAAAATGTAAGAGTATCCGATTTTATTAGTAGTATATAAAAAAATAAAAATAAAAATTTTCTTTTCTACAAATGGAGAATGGAGCAGCCCTTTTCCTAAATTAAGTTTTAATTTGAAGGAACCAGATTTTCTGTTCTTTAGAGGCAGCGTGTGTTGTAAACCTCCCAGAGAATATGATCATAGAGTCTGAGGTTTCAGTCATACCTGGACACACATTAAAATGTTAATGTAATGGACAAGGTTTGATTTTCAAAGGACAGAGCAAAATCACCTGCAGGCAAATGGAGAATGGAGCAGCCCATTTCCAAAATGTGAAGGTAAGGCCACAGAGGGAAAAAAAAGCCTGTCACTAAAAATTATATTAAAAAATCAGCAGTTCAACTTACCTTCTTAAGCATTTTATTAAAGGCCTCTCACAGCGCATTACATTGATAATGTATTTTATAGTTTAACACCATAAAAAAAACCATCTTGCTAATATCGAGACTCGTTAATGAAACACTGGCTTACAGTTTACAGTTAATACTGTTTAAAATAAATAAAAATCAAGCCTTCAGTAAGAACTGAATGTGGCCACCACAACAAAAAAAAGAAAAAACAATAATAAAATAATCCACTGAATTTTTCTTAATTACAAATTCCTAAATTCCCAAAAGCATTGATGAAATAAGTAAAGTGTAAGTGTTGTAGGTCTCATGCATTTCATAGACCCTGCACAAAAGTCACTGACACTTTATGTGGGAAATAAAATATTTAAATAAAATGTTTTATAAAAATACACCCTTTGTATCTTTATAATTCATTTCATTTTGCTTCATATCCTTCCATGTCATATTTAGGAAGCAGAAAAAAAATATCTAACGGATAAATAAAACTTGATAGGGTTATCATTTTGTAATAACGGCCATATTAAAAATATACGTTCTCCTATGTATCACATGGCTATTTGTCTATTGGTGTGGACCCTAATATAGTTATTGTTCTTGGTGTGTAATACCAGATTTGTGATAAAGTTAGAGTTAACAACAACAACAAAATACAAATCTACTCACTCATGTTGTTCTAATTCTCTTATTTCAGTCAAGAAGGACACCAGAACATACGTGAAAGCTGGTTCTTTTTAATATTCAATTACAGCGCTTTAAAAGAAATCAATTCCAGACGGCACTTGTATTTACAGAATCTCACAGCTGACTTGTGCCCTCATTTAGCACAGACCCCAAATATACGCCAATAAAACAGTCATCCACAACATTTTGATAAAACAAAGTATTAAAAAAAATATATACACAATACAAAAACACAGTATTTACAATACTGAGCAACAATTAAACACTTTGGCAGTGCACAGGATAATAACTTTTTTCTTGCTGCAATATTTTCAAGGCATGATAGCCAGAGCATTAGCCAGCATCTGAATGGCACGAAGAGGATCCACGATGTCCTTCAATTTGTCGCGCCGTAGAACCCAATCTGGATCAAACCTGAGGAAATCAGAAGGTTGGTGGGAGACTAAGTATATGGCGAAAGGTTTTATAGATAGTGGATAATTCCATACCTGGCCACTGGTTTTGATTTTCGAGGAGTGGCTTGGAGGAGAAAACTTCCATTGAGAGAGGTGTTCATTTTCTGTTTGACTTTGTTTCTCTCAGCATCCATCTTGTACTTTCGAAGCGTGAGTCGGTAGATGCTGCGAATGCGATCCGAAACCTTTGTAAGCCTTCGAACCTCCTGTTTAAAAAGGACATTGAAACAATAAATTGCTTCCATGACTTTATTTTCATGACATTAAAAGGCATCAGGGTTCAAGGTGGGCTGTATTGATTGTTTTTTTTTACTCTTATTGAAACCAGTTGCTTGAAAGAAACACCCACCATTGCTCTTCTTTCATCCTGGACTAAGAGGACCAAGAGAAAACAAGCTTTGGTAAAGATGCTGCCTCCTTTTTCTGCAACCTTATCTCCAGCCTTTTCGCGGTAGATCTGCAGAAGATCCAGTAGGGTTTCTACAGAGTTGTCCACGTCATAAACTGCATCAATGGTTCTGTTGTACTGAAAAATTTTTTATAAAAGCAAAAATCAACATTGTTATATGGAATTAATTAATCAGCATATGAGATGATTTGATACCGATTAACAACCCTAACGCCTTAATTATAAGGAAACATACTTTTGATAAATTGAGAAGGACTTGAATGGATAATGTGATGATCTCCATTGAAGGCACACTTCTGTTGCAGCTCCTTATCAGAGTGAAGATGGTGTGTGTTGCTCCACTTTCAACAAGACGTTCACAGCACTCTGGTGAAAGTCTGGTAGCAGTTTCGAACCATGACAAAAAGATTACATTAGCTATCATTTTATGAAACAGCCAACCTCCTAACTTTAAAAACAAGCTCTTACCCAAATGTTTCAAGGCTGCAAGAATATACGCATAATTTTGAAATCCAAGCAGGTAGCTTAGTGCTGTTGTGGTCTTGTTACACAGCTTGTCCTCTTCCTTCACCCCTTGATTAACTTCCCTGAGACGACGCCTCATGGAAATGACTTTGCTTGTGTCATGATGTTTTCTTGAACAATGACCCCTCCAGAGTGCTAAAACAATTCATCCCATTATAAAAATTGTTGTTCACCCCTAAAATTGAAAACACTTCCAACACCTACATTACATGTGCTCTAATGAAACCAAGTTTTGAAAAAACAGTAAATATTGAGTAAGTTACATATGTATTAAATTAAGACATCATACCTGTGCCATTATTATTCCACGTTGTAGCCTCTCCTTGCGGCGTCTCAGAAGGAGCTTCCTAACTTCATGCTGGATAGTAGCGGCAGCTTTGTTGCGACGATGTAACCAAGTTCTCACTGCCTTCTGGGTCTTGATGATGTCTTCTCTATCTTTAAGATATCTCTTTCTCTGCAGCTTTGCCCTGAAACATTGCTAGAAAAGTGGGGCAGAAAAAAAGAGAAATTTACACTGAGATTTTACTTTATTATTATTATTAAAAGAGTAAATCAACATTGGCAAGACAGGGTTCATTAAAATTTGGCTCTATATGCAGTAAAAATTATTTTATTTATTTGTTTATTTTTAAATTGGTGCTACACGAGTAGAGTAAAAGAAAAATCGCTGTGAGAAAAAACTCCAACACCCATAATGCAGTGGGTTCGATCCAACGGTCAAAAGTGCAGAAGTCTGTCATGTTCACATAAGCCCTTACCTGTCAACAGTGAACTCTTTCTCTGTTATCTGCACTAAGATATCCTCATTTATTTGTCACCAAAAGGCTCTCAACGCAGGTAACAGAGAAAGAGTACTCATTTTTACTTTACATATATACTACCAACATTGTAACAATTCATTGAAAATCTGTGAACAAGCTAGCGGTTAACCGTTTATTCCATGATGTTACCTTCCAAGTTTATAATGGACAATGCATACATTTTTGTAAGAAATGGTCCCCAAGGCATCACATATTATTATGTGTCTGTCATGGGTTGTGGGGTAAAGTCACTATGTAATTAAGATTTTTTTTCTTTTGATGATTAAATGTACCTGGATGTAAAGGACCGAAGAGATCTTCCTCTTGGCGGATTTTAGAGCCCAGTGTGCTCGCACAGCTCTCTGAATCCTTATCGCACAGAGATGATGGTAAACAGCAGCTGTGAAACGGAGGCGTCTTGCAGCACAAGCCATTTCTTTTACCTATAAAGGGAACAGGTTAATACATTGAAATACTGATTAACTTTTAGCATACTGAGTCCGCTCAGTTACTAAAGAATCAGGGATGGGCATTAAGTAACAGCCTCTGTTATAACATTACTCATACATATAAAGACAACTTGCCTGTCGTCTCGCAAGCCAACCACGCCACAAAGCCTGAAGATAGACAGCGGCATTGTGTTGTCTTCTTCGATTTTCTTCTTTAATTCTGGCCTGCTGTAAAACTCGGAAATGGTGCTGTAGAATTCTGGCAGCATCTTTCTGTTGGTGATATCGACGTCTTTGGCTAAAGCCTCTGAAAGCTGACTGTATCTTCACAGTAGCTTTTATTTGCTGAAAAAAAAAAAAAAAAAAAATAGACTCAAGGCTTAGTGATGCTTTCAAAAAGTTGCTAAACAACTTTTATGTCAAAATACATTTGTGAATAGTAGGATTGTTTCTATAGCTTCAGCGTTTTTTTAAAACAAAAAAAAAAATTTATATATAGCACAACACACTAAAAAGTCAAACTAACCAAATAATATAAAAAAAAATAAAAAAAATCAGACAAGGCCTAACAGACCAAAAGAAATACTTGGCAATACAAGCAAAATTACACCGGATAATGTCAACAATCCCTGCATAAATGAATGGACTTTGATAACAGTTTCCCTGAAACTTTTTTTTTTTAATCTCCAGATAACAAACTTTAGCTAGACAGTGTGTATTTACTAAGTGATGTAATTGTTGCACAAAGTCAATTTTGCTTACCGGAATTTATACAAACTGGTGACAAAACAGTGAGACATTTCAAAGTTCACCTACATCCAATTTAAAGGTGCACTCAATCTTTTTTTATTATTAAAAAGTTTTACACATAAAGACAATAATAGTTCTTCAAATAAATGTTGTACGCTTGCATGAAAAGACTACAGTTGAATCAGTAGCCTAAAAAAAGATGTATGCTACATGTTGCCATGATGAAGATCAAATGACCATCAAAACTTAATCTCTAATCTCATATTATTGATCTCTCATCAATAATCTCATATAGTTGACAGCACATTTCTACAACAGTAATTGAAAAACTTTTGTGTAATGCTGCTTCCACACAACTAGGTGTCAGTATAAGTCAAGCACAACAGACAACCATTACTGAGTGCACACTTAAGGACAGAAATATATTAACAATTCCTGTATAATAAATGTTTATTCCCACAAAAAGAACAAGTACCTTTCGAATGGAATCTCTCACTCTTTGACCTCTCCATAGCGCCTGGATGTATATAACAGATTTTCTAAACCTCAGGAAGTCAGCATGCTGTTTTCTGGCGATTAGAGTTTCCCTCCATCTTTGCTGAATGACTCGGACACTGTGCTGGACTGCTAGAAATTAAAAGTGGAGGACAAATGGCCATGTGACTTCTTGTGACAATTTAAAAGCAGAATAGAAGAATATAAAATCAATTATTTGTTACCTTGAACGTTGGCGTCTTGCTTGAATACACCGACTAATGGTTGCAACAGCAGCTTGTTTTAAAATGTAGTTTCGTCTAGCTTTGTGTCCTCGGAACCAGGCCTGAATTTTCCGAGCAGCCTGCGCTCGCACAGCATGTTGTCTCGTTATAAAACCCAAAAACTCTCTCAGATAAAAAACAGACAAACAAAACAAAAAAAAAAAACAAACACACACAAATAAAAAAAAAAATCTCAAACAGGAACATGAGCAGAAACACAAAAGTGTATATTAAATAAACAGAAGCAGGATTTTTGCAGTAACTTGCTAGAGGTTCAATGAAAAATGTTGAAAAATTATTCTTACTTGTATCACAACAGCAGATTTTCGCAGTTGAAGAAACTGTGCACGCTCTCTCTGGCAGAGACGGAAAGCTCTGTAATACTTCTGTATGACCAAAACAGATTCCTTGAGTTGTTGAAACCTGCGTCTCTCGATCAATCCTCGGTAATGTGCCTGTTTGCAGGTAAGAAAAAAAGTTTGGCCTTCCCAGTTAAGCCTCCTAGTCACTTCTGCTGAATTTCCAAATTGATTCAGGATGAAAAAAAATGACAAGACAGAATACAAGTATGGTGAACTGCATACCTGAATTGTGATGGTAGTTGCACGCAATCTCTGAAATCTTCTGTACTCAATGTGTCCACGCACTCTAGCCTGAAGGATCTTTATGGTCTGGAGTGTCTTCAGATAACTGCTCCTCTGCTCCAATGTTGCCCTATGAGCTCTGTAATGCTTTTGGAGAGTAACAGTTGCTGCCTGCAACCTGCGGTATCTTCTTTGGGCCACAGACATTCTGTAATGAGCCTGCAAATTCAGGACACTTGAGCGAAGCGTCACGTAGCGTTTGCGGTGTACATGCATGCGCATCACAGACTGAATCTTGATTGCAGCCCGCCTTCTTTTTGCAAGCCTCCTCGCTAGCATTCCACGCAAGACAGATTGCAAGGTAAGCGTAGCTTGCTTAAGAGCAACAAAACCATTCCGATCTTTCTGGACCAGTTTAAGTGATCTGTACCACTTCTGGATGGCCGCTGCGTTTGCTTGCATCCTGGCATGCTGAACTCTGGCGCAATGGCCTCTGTATGCAGACTGAATCGTGATTGCTGCAGCCTTTTCTTTGAAGAAACGCTGTCGTTGGACAGCCATCCTTAGGTAGGACTGGATGGTTCTTGCAGCCTTGCTCTGTCTGGCCAATTCTCTCCCCTTCATCCCTCTGAAAGACTTCTGCAGGCATACAGTGGCATTTCTGACCTGCTGATATCTACGCATCTGCTCGTCTCGAAGTTTCAGAGCTCTAAATCTCTGTTGGAGGACCCTTGCTGCCCAGCGGTGTCTCTTAAATGCTGACCTTTGCTGGTACATCCGGAAAGCAGCTTGTATGATGATGGACGCTTCTTGCTTTTCTGCCAGTTGTCTCCTTAGAGAGTGTCCTCGAAAAGCAGCTTGAAGGACAATGGCGGACTTTCGGAAACGTAGATAGTTCTCCCGATCTGCTCTAGCCTGGATGTATGATCTGTAATGGCTCTGGATAATGATAGCGGACAACCTCATGGCCTGGTACTTAACCACCTCCTTGTGTTTCCTAAAATAAGACTGAATCAAGACAGCTGCTTGACGCTGTTGAAGTAGTTGCCTTCTAACCTTAAGACCTCTATAACACGCTTGAAGAACAAGTGCACCATGGTACATTTCAAGAAAATGCTTTCTCTGCTGTTTCACTACCTTTGTTGCACGAAACCTTTGCTGAATGACTATGGCAGCACATTTCATGGCTAAATACCGTTTACGAGCACTATAAGCTCTAAAAGTCGCCTGCACGCTAGTGGCAGCCTGATGCATTTGCTTCAAAGTCTGTCTGGACTTCATGCCACGATAGGCTGCTTGCAGAATCAAGGCAGCACACTTCTGTTCCTGCAGTGCTGCCATCTCTCGTCTCATCATTTTGTTAGCTCTGAAACGTTGCTGAACAGTACAGACTGCCCGCCGAAGTCGCTGGAAGTGCAACTTGAGGATGTGCTTTCTCACATGGGACTGAATGATTGTTGCAGCTTCATGCTCTCTTCGGATCTGTCGCCGGACCTGCATTCCTCTGAACGTTGCCTGGATTGCAACAACAGCTTGGCGCTTGGCAAAATAGTCTCTCCGATCGCGCCTTGCTACCAAAACGGATCGATAGTGTCGTTGACAGAATTCAACAGCAGCTTTGATGGACAAAAAGCTCTTTCTCTGTCTGTAGGCAAGGTACTTCCTTTGAATGACCGTGGCTGCAAAATTCATTCTAGCAATGTCACGGCGTGTACGATTTCCTCTGTAAATAGCCTGAATTGCAGTTGTGCTACGCCGTAGCTTCAAAAAGTTCTCTCTTGCCTCTTTTCTCAGTAGATGGCACCTGTATTGCCTCTGTATGACCAGTGCAGCCAGTTTCATAGCTTGGAATGGCATTCTAGTTCTGTACATTTTGTACATTGCCTGAATCACAGAAGCCGCTTTATGCTTTCTGTCGATTTCTTTCCGTACTTTCATCCCTCGGTACATAGACTGCAAAGTGATGGCGGCTGATCTCAAGGAACAATACCTTTTGCATTGAAGCCTGGCACTTACAATTGCTCTGTACTGTTGCTGAACACGAATAATGGCATTTCTGAGAGTAAGGTAATCACGGCGTTGCTTGTATGCTCTATATGTCCTCTGGATGATTTTTGCAGATTTGTGCCTTTCTGCAATTTGCTTTCTTACAATCATTCCACGGAAAGCTGACTGGATACGTATGGCAGCTGTCTTTATGGCTATATATTCCTTCAAGACAGCATTTTTAGTCATCACTGCCCTGAATCGCTGCTGTAAAACTGATGCGGCCCACTGTTGTCTTTGGTACCTTTTGAGTTGGGAATGTCCACGGAAATGTGCCTGAATCAGTGTTGCAGCTTGGTGAGATTTTCTTAAATAGCTGCGAACTTTCATTCCCCTGAATGCTGACTGAATAACTACAGCAGCATTTTTCATTTGCAGGTAAGTAGCTTGCATGTGTTTGCCAACTCTGTAGGCTCTGTATTGCTGCTGTATGATGATAGCTGCACACTTTGCAGCAAGAAAGCCAACGCGTACCTTATGCATTCGGAACTGAGCTTGAATAATAGTAGCGGCTTGATGCTCTTGTCTCAGATTTTGCCTCACTTTGGAACCCCTATACATGGCCTGTAGAGTTATAGTTGCCTGCCTCAAATGGACGTAATGGCTTCTTTCCAACCGTCCAAGTGTGAAAGCCCGATGGTGTTGCTGAATGACAATAGCAGCACGTTTTAGAGCTAAAAACCTCTGACGGCAACTATGTGCTCTTATGACAGACTGAATCAAAGTTGCTGCTTTGTTTTTCTTCTGCAGTTCTTGTCTTGCTCTCTTGCCACGATAAGCACTCTGCAGCACAATGGCTGCTCTCTTCATTTCAATGTATTCTTTGTACACTTTCCGTCCATCTCTGAAGGCTGTGTATTGTCTTTGAATGACTATGGCAGCACATTTCATGGCTAAATACCGTTTACGAGCACTATAAGCTCTGAAAGTCACCTGAACGCTGGTGGCAGCCTGATGCATTTGCTTCAAAGTCTGTCTGGACTTCATGCCACGATAAGCTGCTTGCAGAATCAAGGCAGCACTCTTCTGTTCCTGCAGTGCTGCCATCTCTCGTCTCATCATTTTGTTAGCTCTGAAACGTTGCTGAACAGTACAGACTGCCCGCTGAAGTCGCTGGAAGCACAACTTGAGGATGTGCTTTCTCACATGGGACTGAATGATTGTTGCAGCTTCATGCTCTCTTCGGATCTGTCGCCGGACCTGCATTCCTCTGAAAGTTGCCTGGATTGTAACAACAGCTTGGCGCTTGGCAAAATAGTCTCTCCGATCGCGCCTTGCTACCAAAACGGATCGATAGTGTCGTTGACAGAATTCAACAGCAGCTTTGATGGACAAAAAGCTCTTTCTCTGTCTGTAGGCAAGGTACTTCCTTTGAATGACCGTGGCTGCAAAATTCATTCTAGCAATGTCACGGCGTGTACGATTTCCTCTGTAAATAGCCTGAATTGCAGTTGCGCTACGCCGTAGCTTTAAAAAGTTCTCTCTTGCCTCTTTTCTCAGTAGATGGCACCTGTATTGCCTCTGTATGACCAATGCAGCCAGTTTCATAGCTTGGAATGGCACTCTAGTTCTGTACATTTTGTACATTGCCTGAATCACAGAAGCCGCTTTATGCTTTCTGTCGATTTCTTTCCGTACTTTCATCCCTCGGTACATAGACTGCAAAGTGATGGCGGCTGATCTCAAGGAGCAATACCTTTTGCGTTGTTGCCTGGCACTTACAATTGCTCTGTACTGTTGCTGAACACGAATAACGGCATTTCTGAGTGTAAGGTAATCACAGCGTTGCTTGTATGCTCTATATGTCCTCTGGATGATTTTTGCAGATTTCTGCTTTTCTGCAATTTGCTTTCTTACCATCATTCCACGGAAAGCTGACTGGATACGTATGGCAGCTGTCTTTATGGCTATATATTCCTTCAAGACAGTATTTTTAGTCATCACTGCCCTGAATCGCTGCTGTAAAACTGATGCGGCCCACTGTTGTCTTTGGTACCTTTTGAGTTGGGAATGTCCACGGAAATGTGCCTGAATCAGTGTTGCAGCTTGGTGAGATTTTCTTATGTAGCTGCGAACTTTCATTCCCCTGAATGCTGACTGAATAACTACAGCAGCGTTTCTCATTTGCAGGTAAGTAGCTTGCATGCATTTGCCAACTCTGTAGGCTCTGTATTGCTGCTGTATGATGATAGCTGCACACTTTGAAGCAAGAAAGGCAATGCGTACCTTATGCATTCGGAATTGAGCTTGAATGATAGTAGCGGCTTGATGCTCTTGTCTCAGATTTTGCCTCACTTTGGAACCCCTATACATGGCCTGTAGAGTTATAGTTGCCTGCCTCAAATGGATGTAATGGCTTCTTTCCAACCGTCCAAGTGTGAAAGCCCGATGGTGTTGCTGAATGACAATAGCAGCACGTTTTAGAGCTAAAAACCTCTGACGGCAACTATATGCTCTTATCACAGACTGAATCAAAGTTACTGCTTTGTTTTTCTTCTGCAGTTCTTGTCTTGCTCTCTTGCCACGATAAGCACTCTGTAGCACAATGGCTGCTCTCTTAATCTCAGTGTATTCTGCGTACACTTTCCGTCCATCTCTGAAGGCTGTGTATTGTCTTTGAATGACTATGGCAGCCTGTTTCATTTCCAAAAACCGTGTCTGTGCCACATATCTACGATAGTTCGACTGAATGATTTTGGCAAATCTGTGAAGTTGACTGATCTTCCTCCTCTCAGCACGTCCTCGCCAAATTGCTTGAATTGTCACTGAAGCAAGTTTAAGATCCATATACTCTTGTCGTAACTTGTCTCCAAGTACTTTAGCTCTGAATCTCTGTTGCAGAACAATGGTCGATCTTCTTAAACATAAATACTGCCTTTGGGCCATAAACCGCCTGAAAGCAGTTTGAATCAGAAGTGCAGCATGGTGGTGCTGAGCCACAGATTGTCGGACCTTCCAGCCACGGAAAGCTGCTTGCAGAGCAAGAACTGCCCGTTTAATCATAACATACCTCTTCTGTTCTGCTTTTCTTAGCATGCAGGCTCGAAACCACCTCTGAATCAAAACTGCATTTTGCTTCATTTTAGATATGTGATTTCTGACGAGGTAGGCCCTGAATGCACTCTGAATGACAACTGAAGCATCATGCCTTTGCTTTAAAGTCTGGAACTTGCATCTTTGAAGGTGACCTCTGAACCATGCTTGAACACAAACGGCTTTCCTTTTCATATCCAGGTACTGGGATTTACAACACTGCATTCTGTACCACGCTTGAATGCGCAAGGCTGCAGCATTTCTTTCCAGCAATTTTTTTGCATGCCACTTCCGGAAAGCTGCTTGGATCACAGAGGCGGCATGGTTTTTCTTTAGGAGACTTTGAATCCTCCAAGCTTTGAATGATTTCTATGGGAGGACAAGAAAATTTAAATTAGCCATCTAGAAGAGAATCCATAATTGATTTATTAATTAACTAACTGCTGAAATATTAAAATTTTATATAACTAGGTAGAACAGTACAGTATAGGATGAGCTGTATTACATATTGCCCTGAAAATACCTGAATTACAGTTGCAGCAGCATTTTGAATAGCAAACTGTTTCTCTTTTTTCAGCACTCTCAACTTTTCCCGTGCAACATATCCTCTCCAGAATGTCTGGATCCTGATGGCTGCCTTATTTTGTTGAATCATTCTTCTTCTCAAGATGAACTTCCGCACAACGGCTTGGATTTTAGTAGCAGCGAGGTTCTTTTTCTGTGTATGCAGAGCATATTCAACATCAGAAAAAAAATCTAAGCATAGCAAGGTTCCAAGCAGCTTTACATAATAGAAAAACTGTACCCTTACCTGAATAAGCTCGATGTCCTTCTGTATCTTGTATCTCCGCCATGCACCCTGGATGACCCGGGCTGCTCTCGTTTCATTGCGGAGATCCAAAAGACGGGCACAGAGGAAGGAGAGGTAGCACATGACAACCTGGGAAAAAAAAAAAAAAAAAAAAAAAAAAGTCACAATTTATCACTATGTATTAAATATACATTAATATAAAAACGTATTTCAAGACAACCTCAAAGTTTTTTTTTTCGAAACAAGTATGTTTTGCTGCTAACCCAAAATGTGGAAGGGGATTACAATCATTTTTACCTTTTCATTTGGGATGGTGTTGGACATATCCTCTGGATTTATCATAGCAGGCACCCCTCCAAGATAAGACACGGCAGTGTTCACCAACTGAAAGTTACTTCTCTCATTCTCAAGTAGCTCTCTGAAGTTCACTGACGGGGATTCTAAACACAAGGCAAAAAAAGCAAACCATTCCGAGACATTTAGAGTTAAAATGTATAAATTACCACACTATTATGGGAATGCTTCAACTAATATATATAATAAATTATATAATATATTATTTTTTTTTTAAAAAAAAAAAAGTCATTTATTCAAAGTACCAGTTTGTATTGTGGGCAAATTTTCAAAAGAGTGGTCCGAGTCACTCGAGGAGTTATTGAGCTCCATTCTCCCACGATGGCCACATTCAATGGTCTGTGTTGTTCTCTGCTGAATCTCTTCTGCAGGGAGATGACCAGGATGGTAATGATGAATGAGGTAACACAGGATACGACCATCTGAGAATGACACCGTGAAGTTTTCAACCTGGAAAAATAATGGAGAGATATTGTTCAGAGAAGGATATCTTATAAACTCATGTATTATTAACTTTCTGCAATACTTCCAGAAAAACCAAATACAAGTTTGGATCAACAAACCTGTATTGCATGAATAAAGGAGCAAACTATTTCTTTAATGTGACTCACCTTCAAACTGTAGAACTCACAAACTGCACTGACCCAGTCCATAAGCAGTGTCACTTTTTGGCTGGGATGTTCAAATGCTTGTCTCGCCTTCATCCTGGTCACTGCAACCCCACTGTTAGACATTAATGAGGCCAGCTTCTGTTTTGTCCTCCACGTTTTCCTGAGGAAACTTATTTCCTCTTTGAGCTGATTCTCATCAAGTAGCACTTCCACCTATACAGATAAAAGCGCATTAGAATGTAAAGTCAATATTTAAAACAGTCACACATACAATATCAGAAGATTTTAAAATAAGCATCAGTCATACAAATGATTTATTTAAAAAAAGGGACTGGAAGATGATACCTGGAAGGCAAATATGATTTTCCACAGGAGGTTTAGGGTCTTTTCCCTGTGTCCATCCACAATGTCTCTGGAGTCGATGTTTGCTCCTTCAAGAAAATGAAGACAAATTCAGAGTGCTTTTTTTCATTCAGGTTCTTAAGGCACTGTTATTTATTTCACATGAAGAAACTCACCATGCTCATCTCTAAGGTCAACTCCTTTGTCTTTCAGAACCTGTAGTGCAACATCAACATTGTGCACTTTCTGCAGGCGGCTAATAGCGGGTATCCTCAGCTTTCTAGACAAAGTCCAGTCCAGAGTGAAGAGCTCCATGACCCGTCTGAAGATGAATATAGGAACATTTAGTACACACACATACATATATATAGGCTTTCTAAATGTCAAATCAAAATATTGGCTTGGGTAACAACAGAAAAAGACATTTTATTAAGACACATGAACAATAAACATGCAAAAATGAATATTTTCAAATCAAACATACACCAAACAAATGCCACATCTCAAGTCAACAGCAAGTTTCTTCACGGCAAAGTTGAACTCATCCAGAGGAGTCTGAACGTGGGATACAGCTAGGCCCAAGTGGCTGAGGTGCCGTGACAAAATGCCTTCACCGCTGAGGAAGTCCCGAGAGAACGCCAGGAGCAGATCTTTGCTTGACTATAGGAAAGGAACAGAAAAATAAAAAAGTGCACTATTGTGAAATTACTTATTGTGTTTTAACTGCCTTTATGCTCCCTTTATTTCCGGTTTAATAGACACATAAACCCACAAACCTTAAATTCAGCATCCATGCAGAACAAACAAGGATCATGTTCGATCAGTCTGGACTCTTTGGCTTTATCCAGAAAGCAGACCAGCAGGATTAGTTTCTTTAGAGTGAAGCGAGAAAGCGCCTCCTCGTGGCCTGATTAGTGAAAGTGAAAAAAATAAAGAACCTGTTGTAGCAGACACACTGATTGCAAAAGTAAGAAGAAGAAATAATAATAATAAACACAATTTTTTATATATATATATATATATATATATATATATATTATATATATATATATATATATATATATATATCTCTATATATCTTTAATTCTGAGAACTATAATATACACATATATACACATATATATACACATATATATACACATATATATATATATATATATATATATATATATATATATATATATCTATATATATATATATATATATATATATATATATATACATATATATACACACACCCACACACAAATACACACATATTGTATATATATCATATATATATATATATATAGATATATAATATTATATATATATATTTTTTTTTTTTTTTGTTTGTTAAGAAAATTAAATTAAAAAAAAAAATCTCTATAAGCACACGCCCAAGAATAAACAAATTAATTTACCATCTCTGTACAAATGGGGCACTTTAGGGTGTCGGAACTCAGCAGCTAAGTCTGGGTTCCACAGCACACGCCCAAGAATAAACATGGCCAGTCCCATGACATCACTGTTGCTTTCAAGTGATATTAGCTCTCCATAGATTGTCTGAAACAAGGAATGGGTAAGAGATATGTCATACATGAAATCACAATGCAGTCAATGAATAAAAAAAAAATTATAATATTGTCAGCAAGCAGACAAATGAACATTATGTTTTCACAAAGAAAATAAATACCTCTAGTCCGATTCGCAGCCAAAGTGGATTGTATGAAATCAGCCAGTTAACAACTTTTTGACGCTCACCTGAGAAATTAACATAAAAGGTGAAAAATTAGAAAAAGATTCGCGTAAGACACAATAAATAAAATTAGTCCATTAAAGGTGCTGTATGTAGGATTGACACCGAGTGGTTGAACTAGGTATTGCAGTCCAAATTCAAAATATTGGAGAGGGTTTTTTCCCACCCGGCTCCTCCTCCTCAGACTTGACGCACGCGCAGGTTGCCAGATTGACCACATCAACAGTAATGAGTGAACTTGATTAATGAAATTAAATATGCTATGTTTTCCACCAACTGGCAACCCAGGGTGCCGAAATACAATTGGGTAAACTGGCAGTGGGCGGGTTTCACAAACCAAAACAAACACCGCCATTATGGCCCGGAATGCACATTTTTAAAGGAGAATAACTGACTGTAGCATTTTTTTTTTTTTTCAGATAAACAATTATGTTAACTTAGCATGTTTCTTAAATATCTGCAAAAATGTTATTTTTATGCTTTAGTAGAGTCCAAAACTTACATACAGCACTTTTAAAACAAATATTTACAATATTTTGCATAGTAGGAGTGTTTTTAGTAGTACGTGTTTTTTTTGTTTTTTTTAATTAATAGTATTTTTCAGAAAGGACAGATTAAATTGATAAACATTGACAGTAATCACATTTATAATGTTAAAAAAGATTTATATTTCTTTCTATTCATCAAGGAATCCTCAAAAACAACCCTTTCATGGTTTCCACAGAAATATTAAGCAGCACAGCTGTTTTCACCACTGACAATAAATGTTTCTTGAGCACCAAATCATCATATTAGAATAATTTCTGATAGATCATGTGATACTGAAGACAGGAGTAATTTGATCACAGGAATAAATTACATTTTAAAATGTATTAAAGTATTTAAAAAATAATAATAATTGTAACAATATTTCACAAAATTACTGTTTTACTGTATTTTTGATCACATAAATGCACCCTTGCTGAGCACAAGAAACTTAAAAAAAAAAAAATTCACAACAATCAGTTATATAAGTGCAAAGAGATTGCCACGTCCTACAAGCATAACTCACAATGACAAAACGTATATCGTTTTGCATCTCATACCTATGTCCTTCCAGAGATGTCTGTCCTTTCGCACAAGGAGCCTCTTGGCTTCCACTTCCAGTTCCAGTCTTTGGATGGCTTTTACCATGGTTTCTGACGTAAAAAGCTTGCAAGCTGCTCGCCGAAGGCGGTTTAGCCGTTGACGGGCTGTGTAGGTTCTAAAAGACATCTCTTCTTTTGTTGGTGCTTTGGGTATGTTGAATTTGTCGTTCCCCATAGTTAATGATAAAGCATTCACTAAGACACAATAAATGGAAGAAAGATGTTAAAAGAATGCTGCGGAAATGACTTAAAATGATTCCAATTCAAAGTATATGAAAAAAAAAAAAAAAAAGCGCCCACCTTTGGTAACTTCAGTAGCAACTTTGAAGTCATCAGGAGTGAGAACATAATTCATCCACCAGGTGAAGCCCCGCTCCTGCTTCTCAATCCATCGCTCATCATAAAACATGTTCTTTGCAGCAAATGGCAGTGGATGCCTCGGTATGGCTGTTAAGATTGTACAATGTAAGATACCATGCCTCTTAAAATACAACAAAAATTATGAGAATATAGCTGTAAAAAAAAACATACCAGTCTGTGTCGGCTTCATAAAAGTCAGATTGGCCTGTGCCACAGCCACAATCCTTGTAGGCTTTCGACTCGAGCTGCTCAGTGACTTCACAGACCGACCATCTATATCAGTCAAATACATTTAAAATGGTATTTCCACTAAACCTCCAGTACGTTATTCAAAGTCTATTTCAAGACATGCCATTCTAAAAAAGAGGAACACAATGTATTCTTACCTTTTTGAGTCGTTTTTGGTGAGGATTTCTGTTTTGTGAACTTTCTTGAGCTTGGTAAAGCTTTAGGAAAAAAAAAAAAAATTAATTTAAAAAGAATGCCCAAACATCTGTAATAATGTATACCAGAACATACTTGATAATGCATGCTAGATTTGTTGCATGACATGAACAATAAGTACACTTGGCTGACCTTTAGCTTTTCGTTGCTGTACAGATGTGGACCTTGAAGTGAACGTTCTTTCGTGGCTTGGTCTCTGTGTCGCATGTGCCGGAGCACGGCACTTTTTCGCTCGGACATTTGACTTGTCTTCCGAGTGAGCTCTCAAAAACTCATCACTTTTTCTCTTTTTGCTCTGCACAAGTGTCCTGCATTCCACAGGAAACTGGTCCTGATTAAGACCTGGTTGCACTTTGTCAGAGACGTTACCAGCTGCAGACTCCAGACCGCTTAACGGACAGCTACTAACGGAGGGCAAACCTTGAGGTCGTATGGGAGATAAAGAGGACAAAAGCTGCTCAGAAGGGGATAACTTTGAGGTTGGCTTCGGTTTTGTAACCTGTATTGAAGTTACAGAAAATCTGGGCTCTAGTGCCACATCAGGACTTGAATCTGAGCTAATGACAGGTAAAGCGGAGATGCTGTCAGGAGAACTTGTGTTGGATTCTGCATTACTAGGTTCTGAGAGCTCCAAGGTCTTCTCCAATAGTCTGCGCCTGGAGGTTTTCTTCTTACGCAAGCCTGGACTCTCGACAGAGGCTTCTGCTTTGCCTTTGGTCACTGTGGTAGAATTCACAGGAAACTTCTTGGGACCATCAGGAACAAGGGAATCATCCACTTTAATCAACTTGGTCACTGTGGCGCTGCTAAAAGTTAACGCCTTCAGCTTAAATGCATCAGGATTTGATTCAATGCCTATGACTTTGTTGGGTTTCACACAGAAAGTCAACCTTGGGTGAGCACCTTTAACTGGTGGTGAAATAACTGCAGCTGCTCGAAATGAAGTTTCCGGATCTGGTTTTTCAGACTCGAGAGAATCAGAAAAATCAAAGCTTGAGCAAGCATTAGGTGGACTCACTGCATGCGACAGATCTGATCCTATAACATCCAGAGCATCTTTTATAGACAGAGACGGTTTCTCTGACTCTCGACTTTGATCTCGTGCAAACTGTCCAATCACCGGAAGTGGACTCTGAAAGCACAATGGCTTTCCAAACCTCTCTGGGGTGCTGGCAGGAGAGAGTGTTTTATTCAAAACCCTCGTGATTTCTCTGCACTCTGCTTTATGTGGAAAGGGCACATCCTTGTTACCAGGTGTCTCCAACAATCTCTCTGCTGGTACTAAGACGACCACTGGCGAGTTCTTTTGCAAATGCACATTATCAAACTTTTCTGTTACAAAAGCAGGCTTTGACATCTCAGGAGTGGAGGACGGTGCTTTCACTCTTGTGGCATTGGAGCAATAGGCAGACCGTTCCTGGTTCAGTTGTGACAACGGGTTGGATGTTCTATCTTTTCTGTATTGCGACTGGCGAGAGACATGAAATGTCTTATTTGCAGACTTTATTGGCATTGAAGACACCTTCTTCTCTTTTGAGGGTGCCGGGACACCCTTCTTGGATTTAATTGAATCCCATAAGGTTTTCTGCAAAACAAAAATTTGTTAGCACTCAACATGATCCTAAAAACACACATCCTCTTTGTAAATTTTGAAATTGCCCCATTATGCCATTTCCAATATTGCCTTTCATGCAGTGCGTAATGTAGCTGTATGTTAATGTAAACGATCTGCAAAGTTATCAAGCCGAAAGTGCATGATAAATAAAGTTATTGTCTCCCAAAATAAATAATGGACTCAGAACAGCCTAAACAAGTCATTATTAATTAGAATACCACTTCTGTGACGGCTACACGTTACGGAGTAATTCCCACCTATGTTCTACAATGGCCGGCCACAAACAACTTGACCCCACCCACAAACACGCCAATTTACTAACGACTGCTTCTCTAATCTAAATACAATAATAGATTATAAATAATAGAAGGTTATTTTTTCTATTGAGCGTTCAAAATACAGAACCATGGCAATGGGCGTATCGTTTCTGACATGCGCTGTACGTGGTAGACCAATCACAACAGACTGGGCCATCTGACCAATCAGAGCAGAGTAGGCTCACGGAAAGGAGGGGTTTAGAGATACTGAATCTTTGAACTGCTTTGAACTAATCGTTTAAGAATCACTGGAAAATGAAGTGATATTAAATGCATATTTTGAGAAAACGAAAGTGTTTTTTGACCTTGAATGCATGTAAACCTATTGTAGGAGACTCTCAAAACAATATAAGGAACCTTAAAAATGGCATAATAGGGTCACTATAAAAATAAAACAGAGAGAAAGAGACAGAAAGAGAGATTACTTTTTTCTTTTTTGTCGCCTCTGCTTTCCCAAGCAAAATGGCTTGATGTTTGACAATCCCATTTGCAATAAAGCAGAGGAGTTCTCGAACTCCACCTTCTTCCACTGGTGTCCAAGTGACAGTTAAAATGATGCTGTCTTCAGGCTGAAAAATAGAGAAGTAACTTTCCTTCAAGCCGTTCCAAACTTATAACTTACTTTCTTCAGTGGAGCTCAAAATGATATATTTAGCAGAATGTTCATGCAGCTCTTTTCCATATAATGAAAGTGAATAGGGACTGTCTGAGCTGTCAAGCTCCAAAAATGATAAAAAGCAGCATAAAAGAAACCCATTCAACTCATGCAGGATATGGGTCAAAGACATTAAGATGTCCGCATCAAAAGAAATGTACAAAAGTGATTTTGTGTCCATAGAAAGCACATTAAATGTAAATAAAATGTCTACTTTTAAGGTTTCAAATAAGTTTTTGGAGAATAAATGTCAAAATTTGGTTGAAATATTGTTACATTGTCATTCAGTGTAACACAAAATTTATGCAAAAATTCAAACAACATGCTTATACTGACGTGTACATATTACAATATCTAAAAGAATAATGGAGCATACTAAATTATATTGTGTTTTAAATTAGTAAAAAATTCTTACTGACAAATGGGCAAAACCTAGGATAGTGGCAAATTTTAAAAATGTAAAATTACAACTAATTAGTATTTGGGGTGAAAGTAATTAGTCTTTAAATATATGTCATAAATTTATTTTTGTTGTAAATATGCCTGACAAGATTGTTACACTGAATGACATTTTAGTGGGTCTCTTCTGTAAATCAGGGGAAAATTGTATGATATTTATTTTTTGCTCAGAAAAACAAAAACAAAATTGCAATTAAATTAAACAGAAAACTTTTTGCATTTTGGTGGGGGGGGGGGGGGGACTACAACAGTTTAAAGCAGTATTACACTTTTTTTTATACTTAAACACTTTTTCGTCTTTGACCCATATACCACAGGTGAATTTTGGTCTTTTTCAAACAAACTTGACAGATAAGCTTTACTTTGTATATCCTCAAATATAGTGGGTCAAGATGTGTCCCATCAGGTTTGACATAACGACCACACATCCAATACATCTGCTTCTCTTGTGTTTTGCAATCAATAACACACTAATTTTTAATATGCTCATATTTAGATGGCACACATGCAATTTGAACGTTGTCCACAGAGCAAAAAAATATAAACAGATATAAGTGAATTAATAACAATTTTCATTTCAATGTGTAACGTAAACACTAATAAACATGTTTCATCTCCATAGTACGATATTCATTTTATTTTAACATAATTGTAATATGCAATAAACTTTTCCTTGTTTTGTTAAGCTGGAAATTATTTGTTAAGCTTGTTGTTAACTCTTACTTGTATTGTAAAAGACCTCTGATCGACCGAGAAGCCTTTGGATGCTGAGATTTTATCCACAATGACTGTCGTTGTTGCATCCTCGGTGGGATTTTCGATTCGTAAAGGCAGAGATTTTGATGATCCCAACTTGATCGTCCCAAATGACACGAAAGGAGACCTAGAAAACTGAACCAAGCTCAGCACAGGAATTGAAGTGTTGTTTTCCTTGCCCGGTTTATCGCGACTACAATGAGAATCAAATGTTGGACTAAAGTCCAAACACTCCGCTTTCGCGACTTTAAACGACATGTTTAGTACTCATCTAAATGAACGGCGATTCAGTAACGTTACATCCATGTGTCAGTGATGCCGTGCTGCATCGAAATACCGTTTAAAACCAGAGTACGTAGTCGCAAGTTTTGAATTTGAGTACAGACCAGGCGGCCAATCATCTCGTCGCAGCTAACAGAATTGTCCAATCACTGCGATCACAACAAACTCGAACCAATCAAAGCCCTAGGATTTCTTTAAAAACTCTGTAGCCACGCCCACAATACAGGAAGCTGCTTCAGGCACGTTCAACGTTGAAATGTAGTTTCAGACTGATTGGCCATTTGTTGCATGGATGTGGTTTGAAGTGTAAAGACGTCAGCAGTATGCATATTTTGTGCGTTTAAAGCGTTTGTCCGCAGCACTTATGATTACGAAATAAGTCACGAGAATATAATACTTATTTGCAGTAGCTATTGGCGTTACGTTATTATTGTTTTCCCCTTTTTTGAGCTGCAAAGAAGAAAAGAAAGATAGAATTTGCGTTTGTTTTGAGGGTTTTAGTATACAAAAACTGGTGATGTGTTCGTATATTCATATCGTATGCTAATATATGCGTGTCTATGTAGATTATTATGTTTCTTTACTTCCTAGCTGTGCTAAATTGTAAAACTCAAGGTGACTTTTAAATTATTATTGTAGTAATTGCCTATTTATTTTATTTTTCTTATGATGTTTGTAACAATACATTTTTTGAAAATTATTTCTTATTTTCACATTTTATGAAAATGTATATGCTTGTATGTATGTTTTTTTATTTATTTACTTTTTAGAAGGAGACTATGGAAGTGTAGAATTGCAAGATGATTTTTAATAATAATATCTATTTATTTTCTTATTTTTGTTCTGCTTTTCATAACAGTCCAAAATGGACTTACTTTTCTGTTTAATTAAAGTCATTTTTTATTTTAAACCTCACCATTTTTTTCCAAAAGAAAAAGAAAGAAAGGAATACACAACAACAATAATAATACTAATAATAGTGGAGAATTGTTACTAACTGCAGATACAAATTTTGAAAAGACAGATTTGCCAGTGCATAAGTTTCATGGCTTGGAAAACAAATGAGTTAGTTGTTTAACCAGAAGGCAGTGCACATTCTTACCCATGAATCCTGGCAGATGGCATGGTCTGTTTTGCATTAAATTAACCTTAAGAGCTTTTTGAGAGAGTCATTAGACTAGAGTGGATGGAAGGCCGTGATTGCAAGAGGGTGAAAAGTACTGCATAGCAGCATTTTGTCTGCTGTTCCTTACTTAATATCCAATGTTATCATCCCCTTCTAATTATTATTCAGACAGCATGCTTGATGGCTCCTCTCTGTTCAAGTGCTCACCAATCCCCAGAGGCCTCTTTGTATTGGGGATACAGAGAGATGCGCCTCATTGGTGCACATGTGAATGAGAGCATGCTAAGACCCAAAGAGCCACACACAGACAGACACACACACACACCGGAGGACGCTTGAGTAACACACCGTGATCATGCCAGCTTGCCACCTATCACAATGACATCTAAGTATGGATATGGATCTTACGGTTTTGGGTTCAGTATGGCTCAGATTAGTTACATGCGTCTTATTTCTTCTTCTGCAGTGGACAGAAAGTAAGTAGTCCAACCTGTTGCTTTATGCAGTAATGACATAATTGTTAGTCCACTTAGTGGATAGGGTTCTAGTGTCAAAGTTATAATTTTTTGTTTTAGTAGAATTTAAAGTATTTAT